>NC_091768.1:6363636-6666666 GCF_029378745.1 Bos indicus | reverse complement strand
GCATTAAATCTTCATTAGATGTCTCGAGAAGCAAAGGGGGTTCAGAATTTATCTCTGTCAGTGGCAATGCCACCTAGGGTTGGCAAGTCTTATGGCAGCCATTGAGCAGCAAAGGGCAGTGAGCATCCCTCCTTCTGCTTCCCACCTCCCTTCACTGCTCTGATTCTTCAGTGTCTGGTTGAGTAAGTTGTTTCCTACTTACTCCCCCCTCACTTTGTGGGCTACACAAAATGCAATAATGCAACCTTCGAATTTCTCTTCTGCTTATGTTAGTCAGGATTGACTCCTATATTTTGCAACCAAAAATATGGATTAATATAAGAGATAATAAATCAGATGTTTAATGGTTATTGCAAATTATAAATAAAAGTCATAATAATAAATATAAATGATATTATTACCTCAATTCCTAATGGCCATAACATTTAATATACTGATACAGTTAACAGGAAAATAAAACAAGGTGTTATAACTTAAAATTTATATTAAGGTTAATTTTCCTGAATGTATTTATGCCTACAAATTTTAGTGTAGCTGTCTTTATAGCCAAATTCAGACTTAAATTGAAGAAAGAAGGGAAAATCACTAGACAGTTCAGGTATGACCTAAATCAAATTCCTTATGATTATATAGTGGAAGTGAGAAATAGATTTAAGGCACTAGATCTGATAGATAGAGTGGACTGAAGTTCATGACATTGTACAGGAGACAGGGATCAAGACCATCCCCATGGAAAAGAAATGCAAAAAAGCAAAATGGTTGTCTGGGGAGGCCTTACAATATCTGTGAGAAGAGAAGTGAAAATCAAAGGAGAAAAGGAAAGATATAAGCATCAGAATGCAGAGTTCCAAAGAACAGCAAGGAGAGATAAGAAAGCCTTCCTCGGTGATCACTGCAAAGAAATAGAGGAAAACAACAGAATGGGAAAGACCAGAGATCTCTTCAAGAAAATTAGAGATACCAAGGGAATATTTCATGCAAAGATGGGCTTGATAAAGGACAGAAATGGTATGGACCTAACAGAAGCAGAAGATATTAAGAAGAGGTGGCAAGAATACACAGAAGAACTGTACAAAAAACATCTTCATGACCCAGATAATCACGATGGTGTGATTACTCACCTAGAGCCAGACATCCTGGAATGTGAAGTCAAGTGCGCCTTAGGAAGCATCACTACAAACAAAGCTAGTGGAGGTGATGGAATTCCAGTTGAGCTATTTCAAATCCTGAAAGATGATGCTGTGAAAGTGCTGCACTCAGTATGCCAGCAAATTTGGAAAACTCAGCAGTGGAATGAAAAGGTCAGTTTTCATTCCAATCCCGAAGAAAGGCAATGCCAAATAATGCTCAAACTACTGCACAATTGCACTCATCTCACATGCTAGTAAAGTAAGGCTCAAAATTCTCCAAACCGGGCTTCAGCAATATGGGAACAGTGAACTTCCAGATGTTCAAGATGGTTTTAGAAAAGGAAGAGGAACCAGAGATCAAATTGCCAACATCCTCTGGATCATGAAAAAAGCAAGAGAGTTCCAGAAAAACATCTATTTCTGCATTATTGACTATGCCAAAGCCTTTGACTGTGTGGATCACAATAAACTGTGGAAAATTGTTCAAGATATTGGAGTACCAGAGCACCTGACCCGCCTCTTGAGAAACCTGTATGCAGGTCAGTAAGCAACAGTTAGAACTGGACATGGAACAACAGACTAGCTCCAAATAGGAAAAGGAGTACGTCAAGGCTGTCTATTGTCACCCTGCTTATTTAACTTATATGCAGAGTACATCATGAGAAACGCTGGGCTGGAAGAAGCACAAGCTGGAATCAGGATTTCCAGGAGAAATACCAATAACCTCAGGTATGCCGATGACATAGTGAAGTGAAGCAGAAAGTGAAGAGGAACTAAAAAGCCTCTTGATGAAAGTGAAAGAGGAGAGTGCAAAAGTTGGCTTAAAGCTCAACATTCAGAAAATGAAGATCATGGCATCTGGTCCCATCACTTCATGGCAAATAGATGGGGAAACAGTGGAAACAGTGTCAGACTTTATTTTTTGGGCCTAAAAAATCACTGTAGATGGTGATTGCAGCCATGAAATTAAAAGACATTTACTCCTTTGAAGGAAAGTTATGACCAACCTAGGTAGTATATTCAAAAGCAGAGACATTACTTTGCCAACAAAGGTCTGTCTAGTTAAGGCTATGGTTTTTCTAGTGGTCATGTATGGATGTGAGAGTTGGACTGTGAAAGAAGCTGAGCGCCGAAGAATTGATGCTTTTGAACTGTGGTGTTGGAGAAGACTCTTGAGAGTCCCTTGGACTGCAAGGAGATCCAACCAGTCCTTTCTAAAGGAGATTAGTTTGGGTATTCCTTGGAAGGAATGATGCTAAAGCTGAAACTCCAGCACTTTGTCCACCTCATGCAAAGAGTTGACTCATTGGAAAAGACTCTGATGCTGGGAGGGATTGGAGGCAAGAAGAGAAGTCGACGACAGAGAATGAGAGTGCTGGATGGCATCACGGACTTGATGGACGTGAGTTTGAGTGAACTGCAGTAGTTGGTGTTGGACAGGGAGGCCTGGGGTGCTTCAATTCATGGGGTCACAAAGAGTCGGACACAACTGAGCAACTGAACTGAACATTCAAGATACCAATGCACATTTACTCAAGGTAATTCATACAGTTGTCTTCCTGTGAATTTTTTATAGTTCTCATCTATAATCTAAAAATAAAGCCCTAATCTATTTTCTCTTTTTAGGTGTTGTTCACCTGTATTTATTCAGGAGTGGTAAGAAATACTTTTCCTGAATAATGGGCTTCATTCTGTTTCTGAAATTCTTACATTAAAAAAAAATAATAATAATAATCCTCATTTTCTGTGTCCTGATTCCTTGCTTTTTAATTTCAGTTCAGGGAGCATTTTAAGAATTTTAAGATGGTTTATTTAAACAGGATTCAACAAATCAAATCTCCTCTTAAACAAGCATGCAGATAGATGGAGGAGCTATGTATCTGTCTATGAGCATCAGCTTCTGAGCATGTTCAGTTCAGTTCAGTTGCTGAGTCATGTCTGACTCTTCGTGATCCCATGAACCACAGCACCCCAGGCCTCCCTGTCCATCACCAACTGCTGGAGTCCACCCAAACCCATGCCCATTGAGTTGGTGATGCCATCCAACCATCTTGCCCTCTGTTGTCCCCTTCTCTTCCCGTCTTCAATCTTTCCCAGCATCAGGGTCTTTTCCAGTGAGTCAGCTCTTCGAATCAGTTGCCCAAAGCATTGGAGTTTCAGCTTCAACATCAGTCTTTCCAATGAACATCCAGGACTGATCTCCTTTAGGATGGACTGGTTGGATCTCCTTGCAGTCCAAGGGACCCTCAAGAGTCTTCTCCAACACCACAGTTCAAAAACATCAATTCTTTGGCACTCAGCTTTTTTTATACTCCAACTCTCAGCCATTCACGACTACTGGAAAAACCATAGCCTTGACAAGATGGACCTTTGTTGGCAAAGTAAAGTCTCTGCTTTTTAATATGTTGTCTAGTTTGTTCATGAGAGGGTAACAGGCAGGAAGGCTACGGGTTTCCAAACGGAGAAAATAGCCTGCAAGGGTCAGACATTTTTATCTCTCTTAAATGGCAGGAGGAAACAAACTAGGGATATTTTTTATTCTCTATACAAATTTAAAAGGAGGTTTCTCTTAAAATTCTGTGTTGCCATAATGACACCTGTGTTCACCTGAAGTTAACTATTCTCAAACCTTGAGATAACCAATGCATTTTTCTTATGGAAATGTTTGTCTTAAGCTATGTTAATGTACTATGCATTTAACCCAAACTCTGTCTTCAAGTTGGTTCCGCCTAATGGCTCAGAGCCTATTTGACAAACCAGTATATTATACTAGATATTGTTTCCCTAATCTATGTAAATGAAACTATTTGTATGGTAATCTGTCCTTCTACAAGATTCAGGTTAGTCTTTTTATGGCCCGGGATGAATTGTCTGGTGCCAAGATTATCCCAAAATGCATCTTAGGGTGAGGGGCCAGGTGCCATTCTGAGTATTGACATTCCTTTCATTAACAGACTGCTAGTGACTATACAACATCCAGCTGAAGACTAGCAGAAGTGTATTCTTTCGGCCCCCTTCTGATGCCTATGTCAGAAGCTTTCTCTATCTTCTTTATACTTTACTAAAACTTTATTATGCAAAAGCTCTGAGCGATCAAGCCTCGTCTCTGGCCCCGGATTGAATTCTCCTCCAGAGGCCAAGAATTCCGGGGTCTTTTCATTCAGCAACAACCTTTCAGTCATAACTGTCCTTTCAGGGAGTTAGCGTCTTTTAATTTCATGGCTGCAATCACCATCAGCAGTGATTTTGGAGCCCCCCAAAATAAAGTCAGCCACTGTTTCCACTGTTTCCCCTTCTATTTGCCATGAAGTGATGAGACCAGATGCCATGATCTTAGTTTTCTGAATGTTGAACTTTAAGCCAACTTTTTCATTCTCCTGTTTCACTTTAATCAAGAGGCTTTTTATTTCCTCTTCACTATCTGCCATAAGGGTGGCGTCATCTGCATATCTGAGGTTATTGATATTTCTCCCACAGTCTTGATTCCAGCTTGTGCTTCCTCCAGCCCAGCATTTCTCATGATGTACTCTGTATATAATTTAAATAAGCAGGGTGACAATATACAGCCTTGACATACTCCTTTTCGTATTTGGAACCAGTCTGTTGTTCCACGTCCAGTTCTAACTGTTGCTTGCTGACCTACGTACTGGGAGTTCCAGTCTATTTTATTTATTTGTTAACTACTTATAGTGTAGTAAAAACTGTCTTGATGGATCTAGATATTACTATACTAAGTGAAGTAAGTTAGACGAAGACAAATACTATATGATATCATTTATATGTAGAATCTAAAAAAAAAGTACAAATGAACTTATTTACAAAGCAGAAACAGATTCACAGACATAGAAAACAAACTTATAGTTACCAAAGGAGAAGTAGAGGGAGAGATAAGTTAGGAATATAGGATTAGCAGATGCACACTACTATATATAAAATATATAAATAACAAAGTTTTACTGTATAACATGCTTCCCTGGTGGTTCAGTGACAAAGAATCCTTCCATCCCTGGGTGGGGAAGGAGAGAGCAACTCACTCCAGTATTGTCACCAGGGAAACGTCCTGGGCAGAGGATCCTGGCTGGCTGCAGTCCATTGGGCTGCCAAAGAGTTGGTCACGACTTACCGACTAAACGACAACAACAAAGGACTGTATTCAATACCTTGCAGTAAACTATAATGGAAAATAAAAAGAATCACTTTTATATTAGGAATTGCTCTTATATTAAAACACAGAGATGCTTTAATTATTAACTTATTTAATCTTTTTGACAACAAAATCGGTGTATCCATTGTATACATAAGGAAACTGGGCATATTGATTGAATAACTTGACCAAAGTTATAAAGTTACTATCTATCAGAGCCCAGATTAAAACACAGGTATCTTGGTCTCACTCTATTCTCCCAGCCACTGGAATCTGCTACCTCCCAGATCTTTCCAAAAGATCACTTTTCAAAAGAATAATCTAAATTATCTGACTACATATTTATTATACTTCCTTTTTTATTTCCCAAACATATGGTTTTTCCCTTTGATTTTATTTTACATTCCAAAATATAATATCTAAGTGTGATCTTTAAGGTGGTTTACTTTAAATAAATTAGAATTTATTTATTAAGAAAGGTATTAGACTGTCAATGTAGCTACTTAAGCCACTGATATTGCTTTAAAAAAAAAAAAAAGATGTATATGAATTGCTTTCAGACAGAAATTCATCTTTCTTTGGGGCTGGATTTATTTTTTTGCCACCGAGCAAACATTTTTCAAAAGTAGTTCTTGTACTGAGGTGATGTAAAATATGTAATAGAATTATAAACAAATTCTATTTAAAGTGATAAAATTCTGTTTCTGGTGTTTTTAATGTGATCTGGAAGGCAATCCAAAGGTGAAGTTCTCTAGATATTTTGAGACATCACTACATCCTTGACTTTAGTAGAGATTGTTCCAGGCTTATGACCCTGGACTGAACATGTGTACTGAACATGAATGTTTTCTTGGCCTTAAATGTCTTCTATATGCCTGACATTATAGATATGGAATCTGTGACACAGAAAATCTCATGAATTTTTGATCGACTAGGACATTGCAAAAAGCAGATGGTGTGCCAGAACATACAAACAGGAAAAGGAAAAATGGGGGCGTGAGGTGCTTTTTTTTTTTTTTTACTTTTTTAGCTTAAAAAAAGCTATAAAAAGGTTAAATACAGAATCGTACCACTTTTTACTAATGATTCTTATGGGCAATGATTTTGACTGGATTTTTTTTTTTTTTTTTAACTTCTGCTTGTAAGGCTTTGTAAGAACACTTTTTTTAAAAAATGAAATAAAGCAAAAATGCAGCACAATAAAAATTAAAAAATAAAAAAAGCCTTTACAAAATTTCTATTAAGATGGTACAAAAAAGAGGTAAAACCTAGTGAATATTTGTGAAATAAATGAACACTGCAACAAGGGTGTGCTTTACACGCCCATTCAGTTAATTCTGGGGTCAATTTTATACATATTTACCATGTAATTAAGTTTAACACAAGCAGTCAAACCATAAAAAATTATATTTTATATTACAAGGAAAAAAGAGCTTATATGAAATATTCAGGCCCATTTGAATATAGGTACAAAAGGAAGCCTTCTTCAGCCATAATGCAAAGAAATAGAGGAAAACAACAGAATGGGAAAGACTAGAGATCTTTTCAAGAAAATTAGAGATACAAAGGGAAAATTTCATGCAAAGATGGGCTTGATAAAGGATAGAAATGGTATGGACCTAACAGAAGCAGAAGATATTAAGAAGAAGTGGCAAGAATACACAGAAGAACTGTACAAAAAAGATCTTCACGAACCAAATAATCATGATGGTGTGATCACTCACCTAGAGCCAGACATCCTGGAATGTGAAGTCAAGTGGGCCTTAGGAAGCATCACTATGAACAAAGCTAGTGGAGATGATGGAATTCCAGTTGAGCTATTTCAAATCCTGAAAGATGATGCTGTGAAAGTGTTGCACTCAATGTGCCAGCAAATTTGGAAAACTCAGCATGGCCACAGGACTGGAAAAGGTCAGTTTTCATTCCAATCCCAAAGAAAGGCAATGTCAAAGAATGCTCAAAACCACATAATTGCAATCATCTCACACACTAGTAAAATAATGCTCAAAATTCTCAAAGCCAGGCTTCAGCAATACGTGAACAGTAAAATTCCCGATTGTCAAGCTGATTTTAGAAAAGGCAGAGGAAGCAGAGATCAAATTGCCAACATCCTCTGGATCATGGAAAAAGCAAGAGAGTTCCAGAAAAACATCTATTTCTGCATTATTAACTATGCCAAAGCCTTTGACTGTGTGGATCACAATGAACTGTGGAAAATTCTTCAAGAGATGGGAATACCAGACCACCTGACCTGCCTCTTGAGAAACCTATATGCAGGTCAGGAAGCAACATTTAGAACTGGACATGGAACAACAGACTGGTTTCAAATAGGAAAAGGAGTACATCAAGGCTGTATATTGTCACCCTGCTTATTTAACTTGTATGCAGAGTACATTATGAGAAACGCTGGGCTGGAAGAAGCACTAGCTGGAATCAAGATTGCCGGGAGAAATCTGAATAACCTCAAATATGCAGATGACAGCACCCTTATGGCAGAAAGTGAAGAGGAACTGAAAAGCCTCTTGATGAAGGTGAAAGAGGAGAGTGAAAAAGTTGGCTTAAAACTCAACATTCAGAAAATGAAGATCATGGCATCTTGTCCCACCACCTCATGGGAAATAGATGGGGAAGCAGTGGAAACAGTGTCAGACTTTATTTTTCTGGGCTCCAAAATCACTGCAGATGGTGACTGCAGCCATGAAATTAAAAGACGCTTACTCCTTTGAAGAAAAGTTATGGCCAACCTAGATAGCATTTTGAAAAGCAGAGACATTACTTTGCCAAAAAAGGTCCATCTAGTCAAGGTTATGGTTTTTCCAGTGGTCATGTATGGATGTGAGAGTTGGACTGTGAAGAAAGCTGAGTGCTGAAGAATTGATGCTTTTGAAGTGTGGTGTTGGAGAAGACTCTTGAGAGTCCCTTGGACTGAGAGGAGTTCCAACCAGTCCATTCTGAAGGAGATCAGCCCTGGGATTTCTTTGGAAGGAATGATGCTAAAGCTGAAACTTCAGTACTTTGGCCACCTCATGTGAAGAGCTGATTCATTGGAAAAGACTCTGATGCTGGGAGGGATTTGGGACAGGAGGAGAAGGGGACGACAGAGGATGAGATGGCTGGATTGCATCACTGACTCGATGGACTTGAGTCTGAGTGAACTCTGGGAGTTGGTGACGGACAGGGAGGCCTGGCTTGCTACAATTCATAGGCTCGCAAAGAGTCAGACATGAGTGAGTGACTGAACTGAACTGAACAATAAACATATTTATGTTAGTCTTAATTTATGTGGTTTTTTATGTGGACCACTTTTAAAGTCTGAATTGAATTTGTTACAATACTGCTTCTGCTTTATATTTTGGTCTTTTGACCATGAGACATATGAGATCTTAGCTCACTGACTAAGGGTAGAACCCTCACCCCTGTACTGGAAAGTGGAATTTTAAGGGCTGCCAGGGAAGTCCCAAAGTTACTTCCTATGCTTTAAAAATTATTACCCGAATGAAAGCTCTAGGTACAATAAAAGTCTGAATTAAGGAAAATGCTGTCCTTAAATTATAAGAACAAAAATACAACCATCTCTACAGGGAATTTATTTTCTTGTTACATTATCATCTCTCTTTATATTTCTATTCCTGAGAAAATCTGGCACATCTCATTCAGTGAAGTCATCCAGAACTTGCTTACTTATGGTCAAATATTTCACTTGCTCTTTCAGAGCCAGGAGTGTAAAAAGGAGATAAGTCATTCAGCATGAATTCATGTTTCCCAAGTCATATGATAGTTTGCTAACTTGGTTGGAATTTATAGACTAGCATGTTGTGGGTAGTGTTATTCTTACCATAAGAATGTGTTTTATATAGTACCCAACAGAATATACTTAATAACCCACAGCTTAATGTTTTGAGTGATTTCAACAAAGGAATAATTTTAGGCTGATGAACTTTGTGGACAGACATTGCTTTGCTCCTTTATAACTGTGTTCATATACTGATTTTTCATCTACTGGATTTAAATTTCCAAACTGTTTTTTGGAATATGTTCAAACTGAGAGAACTGATAAGATGTCTTAGTGAAATCACCAAAAACTTTCTTACATACAGAAGACATTTTTAAAGTATTTATCATTTAAAGATATTATTTTGTACAATTTAAGCAATTTTAAGAGCTATTTCAGAGTATATCTTTCAAGATCTGCCCAATTATATATTTCTTTCTAATTATTTAATCATTATTCAGGTGGGAGTTTTTTTTTTTTTATGCACCTTAAAGTGAAGTAATTCACTTTAAAATTTTTAATAGATGACTACAGGCAAGAGCTAGAGAATCAATGAAAACACCTGCTCTTCTCATGTACTGACAGGCTGTCAGAAATCTCCAAAAGCACATAATTAAAATTATTTTCCCCACAAATTTTCCATTATTTTCTTTGGACCCTCATATATATTACATTTTAGTCTGTCCATAATTATCTTTACTAATAAAACATGAGCAACTTGAGATTTTCATACTGACTCAAAATAGCCTAGATGACATTTATTGAGCTTTACTGAGTGGTTGAATAGTTCAAGCTACTGTGATAGGGCATATCATCCGAGTCAAAATTATCCTACTTTTCAGATAATCTTCCTTTCAGCTAGCTGACAAGGATTCATTCATTCACTTAAACATTTATTCAGTGTGTGTTTTGAGTTACTTATACTCAGAGATTCAAAAGGCACATCAAGAAATGTATGGATGAAACTGGAGCCTATTATACAGAGTGAAGTAAGCCAGAAAGAAAAACACCAATACAGTATACTAACGCATATATATGGAATTTAGAAAGATGGTAAAAATAACCCTGTGTACGAGACAGCAAAAGAGACACTGATGTATAGAACAGTCTTATGGACTCTGTGGGAGAGGGAGAGGGTGGGAAGATTTGGGAGAATGGCATTGAAACATGTAAAATATCATGTATGAAACGAGATGCCAGTCCAGGTTCGATGCACGATACTGGATGCTTGGGGCTAGTGCACTGGGATGACCCAGAGGGATGGTATGGGGAGGGAGGAGGGAGGAGGGTTCAGGATGGGTAACACATGTATACTGGTGGTGGATTCATTTTGATATTTGGCAAAACTAATACAATTATGTTAAGTTTAAAAATAAAATAAAATTAAAAAAAAAAAAGAAATGTATGGCTATTGGATAAGATAAGCAAGTAAGCCTACAGTGATAGATATTAAATACATGAAAAACAAATCTCTCAATCTTTTGGGCACTATATATTTTAAAAGATAAACATGTTAAGCTACATTGATGGATTCCTAATGATGTAATATGGGGAAGGAAGAAAAAATGGGTCTTTATTTCTCCTAGTAGCCTCAAACTGGTTTCACAAACTTTTTTTCCACCTTTTCATTTTACCACCAAATAAAAGGCTGGACTATCTCTTAGCTTCCAAATAATTCCTTATATAACACTAACCCTCTCTCCCCAAATTATCTCAAAGTAAGACTTATCAGTGCCTACTCCATGAATTTAAAAATCATTTTAGCATAATTTCTAGCCATAAATATTGAATGATATCTAAATAATTTTAATAGCTTATCCAATATTTGGGGGGGAGTTGACATGCATCACTGATTTTTAAATAATTTACATAATAAATTATTTAAATATGTGTGTTGAAATATTGACTGCTCTAAAAATCATGCTAAACTGATATGACACTTTCTGCCTAGGAGCTCAAAATCTCGGAGCTGAAACACTGATGTTGAATGACATAAGGTCAAGGAACAATTGAATGAATGAAAACTTAATTTTGTCTCTAAATTGATATTATGCAGAAGAACAGAAAAAAATACACTATAAGGAACAACATAAGAGAGATGATAGAAGTCCAACAGAGGACAGGAGAAAAATGAATTACCTGTAAATTAATCAAAGATTGTTGGAAGAGGTACAATTTGGGGAATCAGGAGATTTCCTATATAAGATAACACTTAATTGAGGATGTAATGAAAGCTCACTAAGTAAATGTTTTAAGGTATTGGGCACACTTTAGACCACCTCAGTGGTATTGTGTTGGGACTGAAATCTCTCTGATTCCTAAGGTCACCAGCTCCAGGGTACGCTGGACCCTGGATATCAAATTTAAGTGCCACATTGCCCTAATATACATTAGAACTTAAAGTAGTTCTAAAAATGCTGAAGGACCATAGAAAGAAGAAAGACCAATAGGGTGATTGCTAATTGCGCATAATCCCTTCATCAGAGACATTTCAGAACATTAGGCTAGCTCAGTCCTTTCTAGAGTACTCCTGGCAACATTATTTCTGCAAGATGCTCTGAGGAGAGAAAGAAAAGGTGGGAAATGATTCCATTTTCAATTTAGTTTTAAGTACTATGGACTTTATTCCCCTTTGAATAACCACAATGTGCATTATGTATTTAAGAATCTGAGAGACACTAACTTGACTTTGGTGAATTTTATTAATCTTAAATAGTTGATTACCAAAACCAGAAATCACTTATGCTTATTAATATTTTGTTGAATTTTGACAATATACTTTATGAGTGCTTGGTCTGATTGTTACTGATCCTAGAATCCATGGATATATTTCAAAAGAAGTATCAATTCATCAAATTGTATACAGAAATTTGAATGAATTTCAATGTTTTTTATAGGAAGAGAGATTTTTTATTTTGTCACATACATTGTCAAATGTATGTGACTCTAAATATTGAAAACTCATTGACTAATAAACATTATTAAGGGATTAAAAAAATCTTAGAATAGTTTTGTATGCCTGATAATATTTTGAAGACTTTATTGTTATTACTGTGCTATGCTGAGTTGCTTCCGTCATGTCCGACTCTTTGTGACCCTATGGACTTTAGCCCGCCAGGCTCCTCTGTTCATGAGATTCTCCAGGCAAGAATATTGGAGTGGGTTGCCATTTCCTCCTCCAGGGGATACTCGACCCAGGAATCAAACCTGTGTCTCCTGCACTTCAGGCGAATTTTCTACCACTGAGCCACTGGGGATGCCCTATTAGTAAGTAAAATTTTATGTCATTATTTGGAATTATTTTTATAGTACTTTATAAATTATTTTATAGTGCTTTATAGTATGTAGTGTCTATGTATCTGTAAGTAAATATCTTAACCTATAGACATGTCACTGGACTAGACAAGTTCCAAGATTTTCTATAAAATCTATTTGTGTTTAGCAAAATTATTTGTCTAAGAAACCCATTAATGTTTCATTAAAAAGAAATAAAATGAAGTTCTTGATTTATGACTAGTCATATATGAATACATATAATATTCTAAAAATAATTAAAAAAAATTGTACAGTGTTATACCATGAACTATAAAGTTTAAAAATTGACAATTAAAATATGCTACCAGTCAATGAAACAGAGTACATATTCCAAAAACAGATCCACATGAATATAGCCAACTGATCTTTGACAAGGAATAAACCCAGTACAACTAAGAAAAGAAAATCTCTTCAACAAATGATGATGGAACAAGTGGATACTGACATGTGAAAATGAATCTAGACACAAACTTCATCTTTCTCTCAAAAATGAACTCAAAATAGTTTAAAGACTTAAGTGTAAAACACAAAGCTATAAAACTCTTAGAAGATAACATAGGAAAAAGATCTAGGTGATCTCAGGTTTGGCAACATCTTAGATATAATACCAAAAGGATAACCCATGGGAGGGAAAAATAGTAAGTTGGACTTAAATAAAATAAAAACTTTTGCTCTGCAAAAGATACTGTTAGGAGGATGCAAAGACAGGCCAGAGTGTGACAAAGTATTTGCAAAATACAGAGCTGATAAAGGATGCATGCAAATATAAAAGAACTCCTAGAGTTTAACAATGAAAAACCAAGCATTTGAATTTAAAATGTGCCAAAGGTCTCAACAGACATCTCACCAAAGTACATATATATATGGTTGACATATATCTGAAGAGATTTTCAACACAACATGTCACTGGGGAAATGCAAATTAAAACAGGAAGATACTATCATAACATACCTATGACAATGGCTAAAATCCAGAACACAGACAATACCAAATGTTGGCAAGAGAATGGAACAACAGGATCTCTCATTCATTGCTGATGGAAATGCAAAATAGGACAGTCACTTTAGAAGACACTTACTCACAAAGTTGACGGAAAACGCAATGGCACCCCACTCCAGTACTCTTGCCTGGAAAATCCCATGGATGGAGGAGCCTGGTGGGCTGCAGTCCATGGAGTCGCTAAGAGTCAGACACGACTTCACTTTCACTTTTTACTTTCATGCATTGGAGAAGGAAATGGCAACCCACTCCAGTGTTCTTGCCTGGAGAATCTCAGGGACGGGGGGAGCCCGGTGGGCTGCCGTCTATGGGATCGCACAGAGTCGGACACGACTGAAGCAACTTAGCAGCAGCACAAAGTTGAACATAGCCTTACATAGTGTGGGGAGAGAAAAAATTAGTCAAGGTGGCATGGTCAGTCTCTCTCACCCCACGGCCTCTCACTCTTGCCTCATGTTTTGTAAGTAAAGACTGTATAACAGCTGAGCTCATTTATACCACTGTGCATGCATGTCATGAGGTACTCATTTGGTCATGACCTACTTTGTGCTGTAGACATGTGTAAGTTCCACCTATAAAGTAGCAGCATTAGTTTTGTGTCACGGCTGTGTTTGTTGGATCAGCCACAAGAGGAGAGAATATAGCCTATCTACTGCTATGGCTGCTGAACCAGCCAGGAGACAATAAATGCTTTTGTCATCCCTATGGCTCCTTGCATCTTCTTCTAGCCTCTTAGCTCATGCCTTTCCTACCCTGGGTTCAGCAAATAGTGTGAACAATGTGAACAGCAAGACAACTGGTATCACAAACAGGGCCAGCGATACAACTGGCTTAGTTGGCAGGATACCCTGCAGGTAGGGGAGCCTGAGGCTTCACTGGATGGAGAAAGCCAGTGGCCACCATATAACATGTGGTACCACATGGCTGCAGTCCTCTTTGCATGGGCTCTGGTGGAAGACAGGGAGGCAATGGGCAGTTCACTGGATAACATTGAAAAGGCATTGTAGGCAGCGAATTCCCATTTGCTGAACAAGGTGACATGGACTGCTGCTGGCATGGAGGTGTAGTGGGGAGGGAGGGTGGATTTTCCTGACTGTCTTGAAGGCAAATATGGATTGTGCCCTACACAATGCCACACTAGCACACAATGTACAGAGACACTTGAAAGAACTACAGTAACATATATTGACAAGAATCCTGTGGCCCTGAAGAACTCAGCATCTCTGACAGTGATGGTGATGTTGAACATTATGAGACTGTGGGTCTCCACTTGGCAGTGAGGCCTGTTGTGCGTCAGAAACTGAAGCATGAGCAGCCAATGGCCCAAGAGGGACATCCTCGAGGGGCCCCCAATGTGACTGAGTCCACGATATATTGCCATATATTTAGGTGAAGTTTGTCGGGGTAAGCAATTTCAGCAAAAGCAAGGGCAGATTGACTTTTGCAACTCTTGGACATAGGGGTAGACCCAGTGCCTCTGGGAGTTTTTTTAGGTCCTTACTGAGAGAAGTAGAGGGACAGCATGTGAAATGCCAGCTGGAAAGTGTGAAGACCCTGAAGGGGTCCCGAGTTGGCAGGGATACCATCTGGGTTAGGCAGATGCAAATGTGGGCTGATTTGTGTTGAGTATACTGTAAAGGCTGTGTCCTATGTAGAACATTGTACTGTAAAGGCTGAGCCATTTGATGAGTGTACTGTAAAAACTGTGCCCTCAGTCTTCAAAAAGTGTAATCATGTGGGTGGGCTGTGAATGCTGCAAAAAAAGTCCCCTCCTTGAAGGTGTGGCCTTGGCACCTGTGTAGGGTTTTGTGGGTCTTTAATAAAAGCCCCGCAGGGGTGGAGTTGCCCCTGTGAAGGCTTTCCTGCAATTCACAAGGACAGATGGTGGACTTGACTTGGCCATGGAAGAAAAAGACACTTTGCATGCAGTGGGTGGTTTTTCTAGCCCCATGAAGGTGAGGACAGCAATATGAGTTCCAGGTGACACCCAACATTGGGTTTTTCTATGTATTAGGGATGTAACTGCTTTTTGTTGTAGCTACTGCTGTTGCAAGATGTAAATCTAGGGGTCACTGTTACTCACCAAGGAAGTATCTCAGAAGATGGCCTGCACATAGAATGTGAGTCGAGAGACCCTGAAGTGGTGGAGTGTGGGGAGAGAGCAAATTATCCAAGATGGCATGGTCAGACTCTCTCTCCCCACAGCCTCTCCCTCTTGCCCCATGTTTTGAAATAATGACTATGTAACCACTGAGATCATTTATAGCACTGCACAAGTGCATCATGATGTACTTGCTTGGTCATGAGCTACTTTGTGCTGTAGAGATATATGAGCCCCACCTAAAAAGTACCAGCATCATTGCTGTGTCACAGCTGTGTCTGTTGGGTCAGCCTTGAGAGGAGAGACTACAGCGTGTCTACTGCTACAGCTGTTGCACCAGTCAAGAGAGAATAAATGCATTTGCATGCCCTGCAGCTCCTTGCATCTTCCTCCAGACTATTATCTCATGCCTTGCCTACCCCAGGTTCAGTGAACAGTGTGAACAGCAAGACAACTGGCATCAAAAACAGGGTCAGTGATAGACATAATATTACAAAACTAAACCTATTGTTGGAGAAGACTCTTGAGAGTCCCTTGGACTGCAAGGAGATCCAACCAGTCCATTCTAAAGGAGATCAGTCCTGGGTGTTCTTTGGAAGGAATGATGCTAAAGCTGAAACTCCAGTACTTTGGCCACCTTATGCGAGGAGTTGACTCATTGGAAAAGACTCTGATGCTGGGAGGGATTGGGGGCAGGAGGAGAAGGGGACAACAGAGGATGAGATGGCTGGATGGCATCACCAACTCAATGGACATGAGTCTGTGTGAACTCCGGGAGTTGGTGATGGACAGGGAGGACTGGCATGCTGTAATTCATGGGGTTGCAAAGAGTCAGACACGACTGAGCGACTGAACTGAACTGAACTGAAACCTATATGATCCAGCAGTTTTGCTTCTGGTATCTACTCTAATAAGTTGAAAGCAAATGCCTGCATAAACACCTGCACACAAGTGTTTGTAGCAGTTTTATTCCTAATTGCCAAAGTTTGGAAGCCACCAAGATGTCCTTCATTGCTGAGTGGATAAATTGTGGTACATCCATATAATAAAATAAGCAAGTGTTAGTTGCTCAGTCATGTCAGACTCTTTGTGATCCCATGGATTGTAGCCCACCAGACCCCTTTGTCCATGAAGCTCTCCAGGCAAGAATACTGGAGTTAGTTGTTATTTCCTTCTTTGATGTAATAAAATATTATTCAACTAAAAAGAAGTGAACCATCTATCAAGCCACAAAAAGTCATAAAGGAAAATAAAATGCAGTTTGCTAAATGAAAAAAGCCAATCTGTAAAGGCTACATGCTATCTGATTCAGCTATGTGGAATATTGAAAAGGCAAAACTATCAAGACAGTGAAAAAAAAAAAAAAAGGCAGCAGTTTCCAAGAGTTTGGGGAAAAGGATGTATAGATTAATCAGAAGAGAACAGGATATTTTAAGGATGGTGAAACTATTCTACATAATATTGTAAGGATGAATACATATCATTGTAGTCACTTCAGTTATAACCAGTAGAATGTAAAACACAGAGTGAACGCTAATGTAAACTATGGGCTTTAGTTAATAATACTGTATAAATATCAGCTCACCAATTATAGAAGACATACCACACGAATACAAAATATTAATAAGATAAACTGTGTGTGTGTGAGATTGAGGGATTATTTTGGAACTTTGTGTATTCTCTATTCTTTTTTTTTTTAATAAACATAAAATTTCTCTAAAAGTACTGTATTAATTAAAAATTCTAAAGTAGGGTACAAAGCCAAATATTGTATATAATATACACACACCAAGATATCGCAGTATGAGAAATTATTCCTAAAATAGGAGAATTAAACAAAGTAACCTGATATTTTTTTCACCATTTTATCTTAAAAAATAATTTTTACTTCTCAATTTTTTTTACATATTTCCAAGCATTTTCATCTTAAAAAGTAAAAATAATTTTTTGTATGTTAGCCATGGTCGTGTGTAGGCAGTAGTGTATAAAAATACACTGAGATTTTTATTTGCATCTAGTCAATAAGATTCATTCATTATTAAAGTTTTTCTTTCCCAAAACAAGCTGATTTGTTGATTTAAATTGTGTTAGTATATTCAGAGCTTGCTACAATTTCAGATGTTTGTTCTGCTTGTTTCATAGGCTGGTATATTATTAAATGTTTTTGCCTTTTTATACAGTTCATGGGGCTCTCACAACAAGTATACTGGGGTAGTTTGCCATTCCCTTTTCCAGTGGATCACATTTTGTCAGAACTCTCCACTATGAGCCATCCATCTTGGGTGCGCTGCATGGCATCATTCATAGCTTCATTGAATTACACAAGCCTCTTTGCCATGACAAGGCAGCCATTCATGAAGGGAAGGGACAGGGAAACCTGGTGTGCTGCAATCTAGGGGAAGGCAATGAGTCAGACACAACTCAGCGACTGAATTACATATTATATAATACCTGCAGCAAACTGTGGGGTAAAAGAATTTCTGCCTAGAGGAATTTTGATAAATTAGGAATCTTTACATGGGAATACACCCTCTCTGATTAATCTGGTTTGGTGTGATCAAGTGAGGTGATATTCAGCTGCTGACTATAGCTGAGATAAGTAGACATGTTCTAATGTATATTTCAAAAGTCAAAGTTGATTTCAGATAAATATATCAAAGATTCATATTTTATGGGTCAAGAAAAGGAACGATATAAGCATCTGAATGCAGAGTTCCAAAGAATAGCAAGAAGAGATAAGAAAGCCTTCCTCAGTGATCAGTGCAAAGAAATAGAGGAAAACAATAGAATGGGAAAGATCAGAGATCTCTTCAAGAAAATTAGAGATACCAAGGGAACATTTCATGCAAAGAGGGGCTCGATAAAAGACAGAAATGGTATGGACCTAACAAAAGCAGAAGATATTAAGAAGAGATGGCAAGAATACACAGAAAAACTGTACAAAAAACATCTTCATGACGCAGATAATCACGATGGTGTGATTACTCACCTAGAGCCAGAATCCTGGAATGTGAAGTCAAGTGGGCCTTAGAAAGCATCACAACGAACAAAGCTAGTGGAGGTGATGGAATTCCAGTTGAGCTATTTCAAATCCTGAAAGATGATGGTGTGAAAGTGCTGCACTCAATATGCCAGCAAATTTGGAAAACTCATCATTGGCTACAGGACTGGAAAAGGTCAGTTTTCACCCCAATCCCAAAGAAAGGCAATGCCATAGAATGCTCAAACTACCACAATTGCACTCATCTCACACGCCAGTAAAGGAATGCTCACAATTCTCCAAGCCAGGCTTCAGCAGTATGTGAACCGTGAACTTCCAGATGTTCAAGCTGGTTTTAGAAAAGGCAGAGGAACCAGAGATCAAATTGCCAACATCCACTGGATCATGGAAAAAGCAAGAGAGTTCCAGAAAAAGATCTATTTCTGTTTTATTGACTATGCCAAAGCCTTTGAGTGTGTGGATCACAGTAAACTGTGGAAAATTCTGAAGGAGATGGGAATACCAGACCACCTGACCTGCCTCTTGAGAAACCTATATGCAGGTCAGGAAGCAAAAATTAGAACTAGACATGGGAAAACACATTGGTTCCATATAGGAAAAGGAGTACGTCAAGGCTGTATATTGTCACCCTGCTTATTATGGTAAAGCGTCTGCCTGCAATGCAGGAGACTGAGGTTCGATCCCTGAGTTGGGAAGTTCCCCTGGAGAAGGGAATGGCAACCCACTCCAATACTCTTGCCTGGAAAATCCCATGGACAGAGGAGCCTGGTAGGCTACAGTCCACGGGGTTGCAAAGAGTCAGACACGACTGAGCGAGTTCACTTCACATCACGAGAAACGCTGGGCTGGAAGAAGCACAAGCTGTAATCAAGATTGCCGGGAGAAATATCAAAAATATCAGATATGCAGATGACACCACCCTTATGGCAGAAAATGAAGAGGAACTAAAAAGCCTCTTGATGAAAGTGAAAGAGGAGAGAGAAAAAGTTGGCTTAAAGCTCAACATTCAGAAAACTAAAATCATGGCATCTGGTCCCATCACTTCATGGGAAATAGATGGGGAAACAGTGGAAACAGTGTCAGACTTTATATTTCTGGGCTCCAAAATCACTGCAGATGGTGATTTCAGCCATGAAATTAAAAGACACTTACTCAATGGAAGGAAGGTTATGACCAACCTAGATAGCATATTGAAAAGCAAAGATATTACTTTGCCAATAAAGTTCCATCTAGTCAAGGCTATGGTTTTTCCAGTAGTCACATATGGATGTGACAGTTGGACTGTGAAAAAGGCTGAGCGCTGAAGAATTGATGCTTTTGAACTGTGGTGCTGGAGAAGACTCTTGAGAGTCCCTTGGACTGCAAGGAGATCCAACCAGTTCATCCTAAAGGAGATCAGTCCTGGGTGTTCTTTGGAAGGAATGATGCTGAAGTTGAAACTCCAGTACTTTGGCCACCTCATGTGAAGAGTTGACTCATTGGAAAAGACTCTGATGCTGGGAGGGATTGGGGTAGGAGAAGAAGGGGACAACAGAGGATGAGATGGCTGGATAGCATCACCGACTCAAAAGACGTGAGTCTGTGTGAACTCTGGGAGTTGGTGATGGACAGGGAGGCCTGGCGTGCTGCAATTCATGGGGTTGCAAATAGTCGGACACAACTGAACTGAAGTCATCTCTTTCACTAGTCATTTTAAGCTACTTTAGTAACCATCTGGGCTTCCCTGATAGCTCAGTTGGTAAAGAATCTTCCCGCAATGCAGGAGACCCCAGTTCATTTCCTGGGTTGGGAAGATCTGTTGGAGAAGGAATAGGCTACCCACTACAGTATTCTTGGACTTTCCATGTGACTCAGCTGGTAAAGAATCTGCCTGCAATGTGGGAGACCTGTGTTCGATCCCTGGCTTGGGAAGATCCCCTGGAGAAGGGAACAGCTACCCACTCCAGTATTCTGGCCTGGAGAATTCCATGGACTGTATAGTATACATGGACTAATGTATAGTAACCATTAGTACCAGAAGGAAGCATATTGAGAAATGTAAAGAACTCAGTGCACAAAGGGAGGGAAGATAGCTTGAGGTGTTTAAGAAAGGAAATAAAAATAGCACATATAAGGCAAAATGCATGAAAGATCTTGACTAGGCAAGCTTCATTTTTTTCCAGTATGAAATTTTATTAGCATATGAATGTAATAAGTTAGCACTGTGCTCAGGTGTACTTGCCCGTATGGGCGTGTGTGCACACACAAATGTGCATGTGCACAGACACACACATACACCAGTTTCAGGCAGCATAACAACACAGAGATATATGAAGACGTTTTCTGTAGTTATAATTTACTTAATAAAGCTTCTAGGTTGAGAAGTCACTGCTTTCAGTATGTATTTGTGATAACCTCTTTATGTCATTCAGCTTATTATTTCTAAATTTCAATTTATTTCCTGTCTTTGTGACCCAGATAGTAAGTCCAAGGAAGAATTTTGCTGAAAGTTCTCTAAAATTCTGTTTGATGTAAATTATCTCTTTCTTCTCAGATGATAGCAGTAACCTTTGAGAATCTGAATGAGTTCACTACTCATTGAACAGTCAGGTTCCTTGCTTTCTGCTTGATTCTTATAAAACAATACCATTATCTTCTTTCCATTTTCTTCTAACTTTGTGCTTTTTAGTTCAATTTTTGAATGTTTGAATTTATAAAAATGATTGCAAGATGAATTAGTTATTGTAATTCTTATTTAACAAACTTTGGATATGGTTTTCCTGGAGATGATCCTCTTAATTTAAAAAGCTTTGATATTTTCAATTACCATATGTGAAGAAACTCATGGAAATTAATATTTAACCTCACAAATACTTAGATAAGATTTTAATTATTTCAAAGTAACCCTCATCAGAAAAGGCTTAGGCTCTTAGGTTGAAAATACATGCTGGGTCTGATTTTATTTCTTGTTCAAAGAGACCCTGTACCATTTCAGGTCTCTCTATAAGTAGAAATTCATGGAACTCTTAAGAGAATGGAACATAGAAAGACTGACTTCAGCTCTGGGGGTTGGGGGGGCGGTGGGGCCGGGGGCGGTGCTGGGGAACTGAACTGCTATTGTGAATTGTTGACTCCAGAGGGTTTATTCTTCCACCTAACTTAGACTCGTTTTTCTTTGCCATTTTAGGTGATCAATATGACCAAAAGTTTGGCAAAATGAACTGATGATTATTTTAAGTGTTTGAGTTCAAATATACTCTACATTATATATTTCATAAAATACATTGTCACATCTATATCTTGTTTTTCTAATCTCTTGTCACCTTTTTGTACATAGTTAACAATTTAATTATGGCCACTGAGAAATAACTGAAAATATTGATTTTTAAAACATCTAATCCATGAATAGTTGGAATTTTATAGATTGATTGCTTTGATATGTTTACAATTCACCAAGAACAGATTTCAAAGGAGAGGTCAGCATTCTGCAAAGTTTAAAGAAATATTTTAATAACTATAAAAATCTAGCTCACTTTGGTACAATCATTTTAGTAATGCTGAAATAATAATAATGCCATTAAACTTTCCTCATTTGATGCAATCTAATTTAAGCTTAAAATCTTTTGCAAAAGGAAACTGAACAAAATGAAAAGCAATCTACAGAATGGAAGAAAATATTTTCAGATGATGTGATCAACAAAGGTGATTTCCAAAATATACAAATTGCTCATAGAATTTAATATAAGAATAATTAAATAAATAGGCAGAAAACCTAAAGTAGACATTTCTCCAAAGAAGACATACAGTTGGACAAGAAGCACATGAAAATATTTTCTGCATTGTTGATTATTACAGAAAATCAGATCAAAACTGCAATGAGAGATTACCTCAGTCATTCAGAATGATCATCAAAAAGTCTACAAATAATAAATGCTGGAGGGAGTATGAAGAAAAAGGAACCCTCTTTCACAGTTGGTAGGAATGTAAATTGGTGCAGACACTGTGGAGAATTGTATGGAGGTTCCTAAAAAAGAAATAAACATAGACTTACCATATGATAAAGTAATTTCATTCCTGGGTATATATCCAGAAAAGATAACCACTCTTATTAGAAAATATATTAATACTTGAGCCCCAATGTCCATAGCAGCATTATTTACATTAGCCAAGACATGGAAGTAACCTAAATGTCCACTGACAAATGAGAGGATAAAAAAGGTATGGTAAATATATGCAATGGAATATTACTCAGCCATTAAAAATGCAATGATGTCATTTATAGAAACATGGATGGTCCTAGAGATTAACATACTAAATGAAGTAAGTGAGATGAAGACAAATACCATAATGTGATATCACAGTCTATGCGAAACTAAAAAATGGCATAAATAAATTTATTTACAAAGCATAAATAGACTAACAGACATAGGAAACAAACTTATAACTACCAAAGGTGAAATGGGAGAGGTGAAAGGGAAGAGGATAATTTAGGAATATGGAGTTAACATATAAACACTACTATGTATAAAATAAACAGCAAGAACCTACTGTATAGCAAAGGGAACTATACTCGATGTCTTGCAATGACCTATAATGGAAAGGAATCTGAAAATGAATATCTGAATCACTATGCTGTACACCCAAAACTAACATAACATTGTAAATTAACTATATTTCAATTAAAAATAAAAAGTAAAATAAAAACCTTCCCATTTGAGACTCAAAAGAGTCGGACACGACTGAGCGACTCAACTGAACTGAACTGAATCTGTATATTATATTATTTGAATCATGCAAGACAATTTTGTGGAAGTTTACTTTGCCTATTGCATAAATAAATGTTCTTATATAAATTGTGCCCTGGAATTCATACTACTACTCCCAACACCAGTGTACTTGTTTTCCTGAGTGAGAGTCTCTGGATCATGTGACTATAGGATTAATATAAATTCACTGAGTGCTTTCTTTAAGACAAAGATTGGATTACTCTGCCTCTGCCTGTCATATGTATAAACCTCAGTGTGCAGTGCTCTATTATGTCCACAGTGGAGTTTTCAGTCTGCTGGGATATCTGAGGTAATGTGCATGGTGAGGTTCAATGTACACCAAGATGTAAGCAGGTATTGAAATACTTTATATTAGATATTTCTTTTTTTTTTTTTATATATTAGACATTTCTTAAAACTCCTAGGACATATTTGCATAACTATTTAGATCTAAACGGATTCATTTTTTTATAATGAATTAGAAACATTTGTCTTATTTTTATTTTTCTTTACTTACATAAATATAAGCTAAGTGATTATTCTACTTACCACTCACTGCGAGCTTGTTTATTTACTTATTATTATTTTTTTTAACAGTGTTAAACTAATCTGGCCAAAAACACAGAGTTGATATAGTTTAGGGATAATATGAAAATATTCGAGGTTGAATCTCTACTTTTAATTAGTTTTAGAAGTATTGCTGGGTCCTCTGAATGAGACTAGTGCTGATTGTTAGGTCAGTGTAAGGTTTTCAGAATGTATGTGATAGCAATCATACCAATTCATTAAGGTATACAATAAGGGGAGTTAAAAAGATAGAAATTTGACTTTTAAGAGTAAGTGTAAAAAAATTATTAATATATTTAAAGGCAAGTGAAATTAGTTTTTATTTCTGTCTTTTGTGGAAAAACAAAGATCATTGCATATGCATGATGGAAATTGATTATATGTTAGGCTGATGGTTGGAGTGAACATTTACTTAACTATGAAACATTGCAACTTGTTTTTTGTTGCTCTTTGCAGATGTTCTTCTTTTTATACATTGAAGATTTATGGCAGCTCTGCATTGAGCAAGTCCAGCAGCTCCATTTATCCAAAAACATTTGCTCAGTTCTTGTCTCCCTGGCACATTTTGGTGATTCTCACAATATTTCAAACTTTTCATTATTATAATATTTTTATGGTGATCTATGATCAGAGATCTTTGATGTTACTATTGTAATTGTTTTGGGGTGCCACGAATCATGCCCACATAACATGGTGAACATAAGATGGTGAATGGATAAACATTGTATGTTCTGACTGCTCTACTACCAGCTGGCTGTTTCCCTACCTCCTTCCCTCTCTTTAGGCCTCCCTAATCCCCGAGACACAACAGTATTGAAATTGGGTCAATTAATAATCCTGCCTGTAAGTGTTCAAGTGAAAGGAAGAATCAATCAATGCATCAAGCTTCACTGTTGTCTGATTTTAAGTAATTGCTGCAGCCACTCAAACTTTCAGTAACCACCATCCTAATCAGTCAGCAGTCAACATGGGGCAGGACCTTCAGCTAGCAAAATGAAGGTTCAGATGATAGCATTTTTTATCAATAAAGAACTTTTTAAGGTATGTTTGTTTTAGACATAATGGTATTGGACACTTAGTAGACTATCAGTTCAGTATCAGTTTAGTCACTCAGTCATGTCCGACTCTTTGCAACCCCATGGAATGCAGCATGCCAGGCTTCCCTGTCTATCACCAACTCCTGGACTTGGTGAAATGAACTCTTTGCTCAAACTCATGTCTATTGATTTGGTGATGCCATCCAACCATCTCATACTCTGTCGCCCCATTCTCTTCCTGCCTTCAATCTTTCCCAGCATCAGGGTCTTTTCCAATGAGTCAGTTCTTCGCATCAGGTGGCCAAAGTATTGGAGCTTCAGCTTCAGCATCAGTCCTTCCAATGAATATTCAGGATGATTTCCTTTAGGATTGACTGGTTGGATCTGCTTGTAGTCCAAGGGACTCTCTATATAGACTATAGTATAAAGTAAACATAACTTTATATACACTGGGAAGCAAAAAATTTGATTCACATTTTTCCATATTCATTTTATCATAGTGATCTGGAATTGCAATATCAGAAACCAGCAGTATCTCCAAGTCAGATATATGTCAGAGATATGTATGAGTAGTAATGTGAAGCTGAGGTCAGTGAAAAGAAACAATAATTTCTCAATAAGGATCATCACACAAGCATTAGGTGTATATATTACTCCACAGATAGTAAGAATTGAGGAGTGACAAGCATGAAGCCAAAGTGAAGAAAAACTCATGGTTAAAATTAAATAGTAGCAACTTTATTTGATTGTGCCAAATTGATTTTTGTTATTATAATTTAACACCTCAGGGGTCTGGGGATATGTGATCTCTTATTAAAACAATGTATCATTATTCATCCTCTGAATATTTCATCTTCTAATTTCTGTATGGTGACACAGACAAAAGTTAAAGTAAGTTATTCCCTAGGAGCACCAATATTTTAGAAGAATATTTGGAACAATTTATGGTTTTCTTTTTGTAATGTATCATCTTTTTGTAAACTCTTAAAAGTATGAAGAATAATTACATGCTGTATGGCTTGCTTTGTGACTGGAAGGACACAGAAGAGGAGATTCTGCAGTAAAGGTAGGATTCTATATCTTGTTTTTAATCTGGTTGTTAGTTACATCTGTGCATTCAGTTCAAAAAAATTCATTCACCTTTATTGATTCATGTACTTTTGTACATACATATTAAATTAAATTAAATTTTCAAAAATTTAAATGTTATTGTGGAAAAAGTATTTTGATCTTTTTATGCCTCTACTACTAATAAATATCACTTAACTTTTCCAACAATTAAAATTTTGCAACTTATTTTCTCCTTCATTGAAATTATCTCTCAACTTCTTTTTAATAAAGATCCCATTTAAAAAATCCAAAAAGTATAAGAATAAGCTACTATCATTACATTTTTAATCAATTAGGTATTTCAACCTATAAAATTTCATTTACTTCTTAAAATTAAGCCTAACAAAGATCACATGTTGATGAGTATTCACATATTGTATCATAAATATTGCATTTTGAAGACTCCTTTAAAAGGACCAGTTTTTAAATTTAGTTTAATGCACCAATAACTGTATCAGAATTTGATTGAGAATTCTGAATAACTTTAATAACATCAGTTTATGAAAACAGTGATAATTCTAGGACTAGGAAAAGTCTTCTACAAAGGGCCACATGTCAATATTTTGGTCTTGGCATGTCAGATATATTCCATTTTAACTAAACACTTTTGCCATAAGGCATTTCCTAAGTGAATGGCCATGGGCAGGTTTAAATTAACTTGAATTGCAAAAAATCACATCCTGGGCCATAAATCTAGCCTTGGTAAATTAAAAAAAAAAAATCATTTCAAGCATCTTTTCTGATCACAATGTGGTAAGATTAGATGTCAACTACAAGAAAAAACTATTACAAATACAAACATATGGACACACACACTTCTGAATAACTAACAAATCACATAAGAAATTAAAAAAGACATCAAAATATGCATAGAAACAGATGCAAATGAGAACACGACAATCCAAAACCTATGGAATTCAGGAAAAGCAGTGCTAAGGGGGAGGTTCGTAGCAATACAAGGTTACCTCAAGAATCAAGAGAAAAATTAAATAAATCACTAAACATTATACCTAAAGCGACTAGAAAAAGAAGAAATTAAGAACCCTAGGGTTAGTAGAAGGAAATAAATCATAAAAATTAGGGAAGAAATAAATGAAAAAGAAACAAAGGAATCTATAGCAAAATTCAACAAAACTAAAACCTGGTTCTTTGAGAAGATAAATAAAATAGAAAAAGCATTAGCCAGACTCATCAAAAAAAAAAAAAAAGGAGAAGAATACAATCAACAAAATCAGAAATGAAAATGGAGAAATGACAACAGACAACACAGAAATACAAAGGATCATAAGAGACTGCTATCAGCAACTATATGACAATAAAATGGACAACTTGGAAGAAATGGACGAATTCTTAGAAAAGTATAACCTTCCAAAACTGAACCAGGAAGAAATAGAAAATCTTAACAGATCCATCACAAACATGGAAATCGAAACTACAATCAAAAATCTTCAAACAAACAGAAGTACATGAACAAATTGAAAGATAAAACCATATGATTATCTCCATACAAATTGTGAAATTATTTGTTCTAGCTCTGTGAAAAATACCGTTGGTAGCTTGATAGGGATTGTATTGAATCTATAGATTGCTTTGGGTAGTATACTCATTTTCACTATATTGATTCTTCTGATCCATGGACATGGTATATTTCTCCATCTATTACTGTCCTCTTTGATTTCTTTCACCAGTGTTTTATAGTTTTCTATATATAGGTCTTTAGTTTCTTTAGGTAGATATATTCCTAAGTATTTTATTCTTTTCTTTGCAAAGGTGAATGGAATTGTTTCCTTAATTTCTCTTTCTATTTTCTCATTATTAGTGTATAGGAATGCAAGGGATTTCTGTGTGTTGATTTTATATCCTGTAACTTTACTATATTCATTGATTAGTTCTAGTAATTTTCTGGGGGTGTTTGTAGGGTTTTCTATGTATAGGATCATGTCATCAGCAAACAGTGAGAGTTTTACAATTTGTATGGAAATACAAAAAACCTTGAATAGCCAAAGCAATTTTGAGAAAGAAGAATGGAACTGGAGGAATCAACCTGCTTGACTTCAGGCTCTACTACAAAGCCACAGTCATCAAGACAGTATGGTACTGGCACAAAGACAGAAATATAGATCAGTGCAACAAAATAGAAAGCCCAGAGATAAATCCATGCACCTATGGACACCTATCTTTGACAAAAGAGGCAAGAATATACAATAGAGAAAAGACAATCTCTTTAACAAGTGGTGCTTGGAAAACTGGTCAACCACTTGTAAAAAAATGAAACTATTAGTTGCAGCACTGTTTATAATAGCCAGGACATGGAAGCAACCTAGATGCCCATGAGCAGATGAATGGATAAGAAAGCAGTGGTACATATACACAATGGAGTATTACTCAGCCATTAAAAAGAATACATTTGAATCAGTTCTAGTGAGATGGATGAAAATGGAACCTATTATACAGAGTGAAGTAAGCCAGAAAGAAAAACACCAATACAGTATACTAATGCATATATATGGAATTTAGAAAGATGGTAACAATTACCCTGTGTACGAGACAGCAAAAGAGACACCAATGTATAGATCAGTCTTATGGACTCTGTGGGAGAGGGAGAGGGTGGGGAGATTTGGGAGAATAGCATTGAAACATGTATAATATCATGTATGAAACGAGTCGCCAGTCCAGGTTCGATGCACGATACTGGATGCTTGGGGCTGGTGCACTGGGACGACCCAGAGGGATGGTATGGGGAGGGAGGAGGGAGGAGGGTTCAGGATGGGGAACACATGTATACCTGTGGTGGATTCATTTTGATGTTTGGCAAAACTAATACAATTATGTAAAGTTTAAAAATAAAATAAAATTAAAACCAAAAAAAAAAAAAAAAAAGACACTTGCTCCTTAAAAGAAAAGCTATGACCAACCTAGTTCAGTTCAGTTCAGTTCAGTTCAGATCAGTTCAGTCGCTCAGTCATGTCCAACTCTTTTCGACCCCATGAACCACAGCATGCCAGGCCTCCCTGTCCATCACCAACTTCCAGAGTTCACCCAAATTCATGGCCATTGAGTAAGTGATGCTATCCAACAATGTCATACTCTGTCTGCCCCTTTTCCTCCTGCCGTCAATCCTTCCCAGCATCAGGGTCTTTTTAAATGAATTTGCTCTTCGCATCAGGCAGCCAAAGTATTGGAGTTTCAGCTTCAGCATCAGTCCTTCCAGTGAACACACGGGACTGATCTCCTTTAGGATGGACTGGTTGGATCTCCTTGCAGTCTTCTCCAACACCACAGTTCAAAATCATCAATTCTTCGGCACTCAGCTTTCTTTATAGTCCAACTCTCACATCCATACATGACTACTGGAAAAATCATAGCCTTGACTAGATGGACCTTTGTTGGCAAAGTAATGTCTCTGCTTTTGAATATGCTGTCTAGGTTGGTCATAGCTTGCCTTCCAAGGAGTAAGCGTCTTTTAATCTCATGGCTGGAATCACCATCCGCAGTGTTTTGGAGACAAGAAAAATAAAGTCAGCTCCTGTTTCCACTGTTTCCCCATCTATTTTCCATGAAGCAATGGGACCAGATGCTATGATCTTATTTTTCTGAATGTTGAGCTTTAAGCCAACTTTTTCACTCTCCTCTTTCACTTTCATCAAGAGGCTCTTTAGATATTATTCACTTTCTTCCATAATGGTGGTGTCATTTGCATCTCTGAGGTTATTGATATTTCTCTTGGAAATCCTGATTCCAGCTTGTGCTTCCTCCAGCCAAGCATTTCGCATGATGTCCTCTGCATATAAGTTAAATAAACAATATACAACCTTGACGTACTCCTTTTCCTATTTGGAACCAGTCTGTTGTTTCATGTCCAGTTCTAACTGTTGCTTCCTGACCTGCATACAGGTTTCTCAAGAGGCAGGTCAGGTGGCCTGGTATTCCCATCTCTTGAAGAATTTTCCACAGGTTATTGTGATCCACACAGTCAAAGGTTTTGGCATAGTCAATAAAGCAGAAATAGATCTTTTTCTGGAACTCTCTTGCTTTTTGATGATCCATCAGATGTTGGCAATCTGATCTCTAGTTCCTCTGCCTTTTCTGAAACCAGCTTGAACATCTCGAAGTTCACAGTTCAAGTATTGCTGAAGCCTGGCCTGGAGAATTTTAAGCATTACTTTAGTAGAGTGTGAGTTGAGTGCAATTATGCAGTAGTTTTAGCACTCTTTGACATTGCCTTTCTTTGGGATTGGAATGAAAACTGACCTTTTCCAGTTCTGTGGCCACTGCTGAGTTTTCCAAATTTGCTGGCAGATTGAGTGCAGCACTTTCACAGTGTCATCTTTCAGTAATTGAAATAGCTCAAGTGATATTCCATCACATCCACTAGCTTTGTTCATAGTGATGCTTGCTAAGGCCCACATGACTTCACATTCCAGGATTCTGGCTCTAGGTGAGTGATCACACCATCATGATTGTCTGGGTCATGAAGATATTTTTTGTACAATTCTTCTGTGTATTCTTGCCACCTCTTCTTAGTATATTCTGCTTCTGTTAACAACATATTAAAAGCAGAGACTTTCCTTTGCCAACAAAGGTCCATCTAGTCAAAACTATGGTTTTTCCAGTAGTCATGTATGGATGTGAGAGTTGGAATGTAAAGAAAGTTGAGCACTGAAGAATTGATGCTTTAGAACTGTGGTGTTGGAGAAGACTCTTGAGAGTCCCTTGAACTGCAAGAAGTTCCTACTAGTCCATTCTAAATGAAATCTGTCCTGAATATTCGTTGGATGGACTGATGCTGAAGCTGAAAGTCCAGTAATTTGGCCACCTGATATGAAATTCTGACTCATTGGAAATGACCCTGATGCTGGGAAAGATTGAAGGCAGGAGGAGAAGGGGACAACAGAGGATGAGATAGTTGGATGGCATTATCCATGCAACCAGGTCGATGGACCTGAGTTTGAGTAAAATCTTGGGAGTTGGTGATGGACAGGGAAGATTGGTGTGCTGCAGTCTATGGGGTTGCAAAGAGTCAGACATGACTTACCAAGTGAACTACTACTATAAATTGCTCTTTTATCTAATACTGTCCATTGAGTCAGTGTTGCCATCCAACTATTCATTCTCTGTTGTTTCCTTCTCCTCCTGCCTGCATTTTTTCCCGCATCAGGGTCTTTTCTAAAGAGTCAACTCTTTGCATCAGGGAGCCAAAATACTGGAGCTTCAGCTTCAGCATCAGTCTTTAAAAGAATGTTTAGGGTTAATTTCCTGTAAGATTGACTGGTTTGTTCTCCTTGCAGTCCAAGGGACTCTCAAGATTCTCCTCCAACACCAGAGCTCAAAGGCATCAATTATTCAGGGCTCAGCCTTTATGGTCCAACTCTCACATCCATGCATGACTACTGGAAAAGCCATGGCTTTGACTAGGTGGACCTTTCTCAGCACACCAACATCTCTACTTTTTAATATGCTGCTTACGTTTGTCATAGCTTTTCTTCCAAGGAACAAGCATCTTTTAATTTCATGTCTGCAGTCACAATCTGCAGTGATTTTGGAGCCCAAGAGAAAAAGTCTGTGACTGTTTCCATTGTGTCCCTGTGTATTTGCCATGAAGTTATGGAACTGGATGTCGTGATCTTAGTTTTTTGAATGTTAAGTTTTAAGCCAGCTTTTTCACTCTCCTCTTTCACCTTTTTGAAGAAGCTCTTTAGTTCATATTAACTTTCTGCCATAAGGGTGGTGTCATCTGCATATCTGAGGTTATTGATATTTCTCCTGGCAATCTTAATTCCAGCTTTTGCTTCATCCATCCTGGTATTTCATATGATGTACTTTGCATAGAAGTTAAATAAGCAGGATGACAATATATAACCTAGATTTACTCCTTTCCCAATTTAGAACTGGTCCATTTTCCATGTATGGTTCTAACTATTGCTTCTTGACGTTTATACAGGTTTCAGAGGAGGCAAGTAAGGTGATCTGATATTCTGATTGCTTGAAGAATTTTCCACACTTTGTTGTGATCCACACGGTAGAAGGCTTTAGAATAGTAAATGAAGCAGAAGTTTTTTCTGGAATTCTTTTGCTTTCTATATGATCCAAAAGATGCTGGCAATTTGTTCTCTGGTTCCTCTGTTTTTTCTAAATCCAGCTTGAACATCTGGAATTTCGTAGTTCACGTACTATTGAAGCCTAGCTTGAAGAATTTTGAGCATTACTTTGCTAGCATGTAAAATGAATGCAGTATTTTGAGCATTCTTTGGCCTTGCCTTTGGAATTGGAATGAAAAGTGACATTTCCTAGTCCTGTGGCCACTGCTGCATTTTCCAAATGTTATGACGAATTGAGTGTAGCACTTTAATACCATTATCTTTTAGTATTTGAAATAGCTCAACTGGAATTCTATCACCTCCACTCAGTTCAATTCAGTTCAGTCTCTCAGTCATGTGCGACTCTTTGTGACCCCATGAATTGCAGCACGCCAGGCCTCTCTGTCCATCATCAACTCCCAGAGTTCACTCAAACTCATGTCCATTGAGTCGGTGATGCCATCAAACCATCTCATCCTCTTTTGCCCCCTTCTCCTCCTGCCCCCAATCCCTGCCAGCATCAGGGTCTTTTCCAATGAGTCAACTCTTCACATGAAGTGGCCAAAGTATTGGAGTTTCAGCTTTAGCTTCAGTCCTTCCAATGAACATCCAGGACAGATCTCCTTCAGGATGGACTGGATTGATTTCCTTGCAGTTCAAGGGACTCTCAAGAGTCTCCTCCAACACCACAGTTCAAAAGCATCAATTCTTCGGCACTCAGCTTTCTTCACAGTCCAATTCTCACATCCGTATATGACCACTGGAAAACCATAGTCTTGATTAGATGGACCTTGTTGGCAAAGTAATATCTCTGCTTTTGAATATGCTATCTATGTTGGTCATAACTTTCCTTCCAAGGAGTAAGTGTCTTTTAATTTCATGGCTGCAATCACCATCTGCAGTGACTTTGGAGCCCCCCAAAAATAAAGTCTGACACTGTTTTCACTGTTTCCCCATCTATTTCCCATGAAGTGATGGGACCAGATGCCATGATCTTCGTTTTCTGAATGTTGAGCTTTAAGCCAACTTTTTCACTCTCCACTTTCACTTTCATCAAGAGGCTCTTTAGATATTCTTCACTTTCTGCCATAAGGGTGGTAACATCTGCATATCTGAGGTTATTGATATTTCTCCCTGCAATCTTCATTCCAGCTTGTGCTTCTTCCAGCCCAGCATTACTCATGATGTCACCTCCACTAGCTTTGTTCATAATGATGCTTCCTAAGGCCCAGTTGACTTTGCACCTGAGATGTCTGGCTTTAGATGAGTGATCACACCATTGTGGTTATCTGGGTCAATTAGAAGTTTTTTTGTAAAGCTGTTCTATGTATCCTTGCCACCTATTCTTGATTTCTTTTGCTTATTTTAGGTCCATATAATTTCTCTATGTTTTTAAATATTGTTAAAAATCAAACTATTGAAATATAAGAACTAAGAGACCTATATATAGAGAAAGAGGTCACAGTAAATTGTAGAGCTTAATTTTCCCCTTTCCTGGAAACTCTAAACTTATTCACAATACTGATGTGGGGGGGGGGGGGGCGGGGAAACAGTCCAGAAAGAGCTGTAGCAAACCACCAAGGAGGGAATTATGAGGCTGACTATTATGAGGCCCTACAAATGCTCTCCAATTAATTTGAATCCATGTAAGGAAAGATGGTCAGATGTCAAATCCAAACTAAATTTTTGAAGTATTTTTAACTTATTACAGTGCAAGAAAACTTAGTTCCTTGTAGCAGTAATAGTCCTGGCACCCAGCAAAGATTATTAGCACAGTCTTCTATATATGCTGGCAAGAACGTATGTGGCATCTAGGCAGATTCAAATTTCATGGACCTGGGGAAGATCTGTTAATGGTGTTTTGAGGCATGTACACATTGCATAAATTCTTATAAGCAGACATGAATTTGTGCATGAAAAAAGTATTAGGTGTATCGTGCTGAAATGTTTGTGAAAACAGTAAGTATATAATTAATGTTTCAATTTTCAATGGCACCCCACTCCAGTATTCTTGCCTGGGGAATCCCATGGATGAAGGAGCCTGGTGGGCTGCAGTCCATGGGGTCGCTAGGAGTTGGACATGACTGACGCGACTTAGCAGCAGCAGCAGTAGCAGCAGATGTTTTATATTGTAAAAGCAGAGAAAACTTAATTTGTTATTTAAAATACTAGTACTCAACAGAATAAAACTATTTGTTTGAGTAGACTAAGCATCATAGAAAGATCAAAGCAATGCCTCTGAAAAGAAAAATTGTGGTTTCAATACAAGTTATTAGAAAATGTATAATAAAAGAACATTTTGGTGAGCAAAAATATATGAATGAATCATCTACATGCAATAACTTGAGGGGAAATTTATTTTGCAATATGATATGTAGAAAATAAACTATTTCCTTATGTAAATAAGAAGCTAGAAATAACACAGATTGTTTTTCAATCAGATACTCTCCCTTTAGTTTCGTCTGGTTACTTCACTGAGATAAATGCATAAGATGTATAAGATATATTTATAAGATATATAAGGACTGCATTTTTAAAAAATATTTTCTATTATCTAGATCTAAAGTTTTGTGGGTACACGACACATAAAATTGGAGAAGGCAATGGCACCCGACTCCTGTACTCTTGCCTGGAAAATCCCATGGATGGAGGAGCCTGGTAGGCTGCAGTCCATGCGGTTGCTTAGAGTCAAACATGACTAAGCGATTTCAATTTCACTTTTCACTTTCATTCATTGGAGAAGGCAATGGCAACCCACTCCAGTGTTCTTGCCTGGAGAATCCCAGGGATGGGGGAGCCTGGTGGGCTGCCATCTATGGGGTCTCACAGAGTCGGACACGACTGAAGCGACTTAGCAGCAGCAGCAGCACACATAAAATATGAAGAATTGTCTAAATATATTTCCTTCCTTTGTAAAATGGGAATTAAGTCAACTTAGCCCATAGAGTTAGAAATGGAAAAACCATCTGATGTGATACAGTTAGCACAGTACTTGATATAAACAAGCATTTAATAAATGCCAGTATGAGGTTTTAAATTAATGTTTCTTCATGAAAACCTAGTTTGCTATTTGTTTCATTATGCTATTTGTGTGTGTGTGTGTGTATGTGGCAAAAATTTCTAAGGCTGACTTACAAAAGACATTGAGAATATTAGAGTCACTAGGTTCAAGGTTGTGCTTGGTATTGAAGAATATTTTTTAGTAGCTGCTATATATCAAGTGTGATGTTCACCTCCCGCTTCAGTTTCTAGAGGCAGATCCTGTTGATACAATTCCTGGCCTGGAGAGGCTCATAGTCCTGACAGGTAAGCAGGTAGATTGGTAGAGTGTGATGCAGAGTAATCAATCCTAGAACTGGATGGCCCAAGAGAGGGTCACCTGACTGGGCTGGTGAGGAGGCAGGGGAGGACTAGGAAAGGGTCTGGATGAGGTGAAATCTCATCTGAAGTGCCATGGAGATTGGCAGGAGGATGGGAATGAAGGTTTTTCGGCAGAAAGAGCATGTGGTCAAATGGGGAAACATACGGGAGCCATCAATCTAATTCACATGATAACTTTCATTTCTCCGCAGGCAATCCAACCCTGTGAATGGGTTTCCTTACTCGAAGTTGAGAACAATAAGATACATAAACTATTTCTTCATGATGAGCTTCTTGGAGAGAAGAATCAAGTAAAATACTATATGTATTTTTATACCTTATAGTCCAGGGAGACTATTAGTTATAGTATTAGTATTAGTATGATTCATGTTTATTTTGGTAAACCAGTTATTTATCCATTGCATTTTGTTATTGAATTATGTCTGTAGTGTTTAAGGTTTAATGAGTCCTAATATTATTTTGGCTACTCATTTCAGTACTAACTCATCTGAGCTCTACAGTTGCTTAAGATCACACAGCTGGTATCTGATAAAAAACACAATCTAAACCCACTAGTTTAACTCCAAATCCAAAACTCAACTCCTAAGTTTACCATCTTGAATTATTATATGCTATTGTTAACTATCATTTCAATGCAGCATATCTAGTGCCACTGATGGAGGCATAACTAGCATGGTTCTCTTTCAGTGAGTGCCCTCACAGTCTTGGGCACCCAGGGAGGTATGGTGATGAGGATAAGAATGCAATTTCTATCATCAGGCACAAAGGAATGAGGACTGGTCTGGACCAGGGATATGACAGGACTACTTGAGGATATCATTAGCAATTGAAACATGAAAGTTGTCCTGAAAGAATCAAGCAAGGAAATTAGGAAGGGCATTTCATGCATAAACCCTGAGGATAAAGTGATTGACCATTCATTCCTGTTTGTCACGGATGGTTTCATTTTATGCCTATTAATAATATCCCCTTTAACTCTCAGAAGTGCTCTAGTTGGGACAATAAATTATATAGCCACCCTACCTAAAGGCAGGGACACAGAGTTGTGAGCAAACATAGCATATCTGGGGAAATGCAGATGATTTATCATGGCTGAAATTCAAGTTGTGTGAATTGTGAAAGATTAGAGAGTCTGAGAAGAAAGCATGAAGAGCTTTGGTCCTGTGGGCAGAGAGTTTAAGTTTAATTTTGAAGGTGATGAGAAGTCACTAAAAAGGCTTTAAGCAAGCATATAGTGTGGTTCTATTATACTTTGAAAGATCACTCTGGAGTTATTGAAGAGAATGCATCTGTATGATGCAAGATTAGAGAGAAAAGACAAAAACCTTTGTTCAACACATATGTATATAAAGTCCCTATAGTGTCCCGGCATCATCCTAGATTCTTAGGACATAGTAGATCCCTGTTCTCATGGTGCTATCATTCTGGTACAGAAAGGTACATAACAATAAAAATAATAACTGAGGGTAGAGCAAGGTAAGTGAACTTGGGGGTTATGTTGAGATTTAAATTTATGTCACAAGGGAAGGATTCCAATTTCATATTGCAGCAAATAACTTGAGTTATCAAGGAAGGTAGGCTTTTAGATATTTGAGAGATGTTTCACCTGAGAGGAATAGCTGGCGGTAAAGATGTTGAAGTGAGAGCATGGCTGGTGTGGAGGGACTATGGAGAGCGGAGAAGGTGCCTGGGAGGGATTGGAGTCAAGAGCACATAGGACACTGCAAGCCATTTTAAGGAATTTGCGTTTTACTCTGAGTAGCACAGGGGGCCACTGCAAACCTTTGAGCAGAGAAATGACACATCATGACTTACCTTTTACAAGGAGGTCCCTGCTGCTATGCTAGAAACACTCTATCGGAGCCAAGAATGGCACATGAAAGGCCAGTTAGAACACTGTTATAAGAATCCAGGCCAAAGACTTTGTTCCATAGGTAGCCATCCAGGCAACTGGAGACAATAAAAAGGTACGAGTTGTGATCCTATTGTCATATAGTATAAAACTGAGGTCAAAATAAATGAAAGAGAAAGAAAGACAGTTTATAATGTGGAAGAACATATTTTAGAGTGGATATATAATGATTTTGATTATCTATGGGCCAGATAAGGAAGAATGCTCCTTATAAACAGATATTATAAGAAACACAGTGAGAAATTGACAGAATACAATAAAAATAGATTTTATCTATTCTTACTTTGAAACAGGTCAAGTGCACAAATACTATTAAATATACTGAGAAAGCTTATAAAACTGTGCCTCAAAATCCAAATGCACTGAAAAAATAAGCTGACATATTTAATTTTACATATATATATATATATATATATATATATATATATATATATATATAGTGTTTGCTTTGTAGCAACAAATGCCATAAAGTTAAAAGAAAGATAACAAACTGGGAGAATATGTTGCTATGTAGGTCATAGACATAGTGCCAATCTCTACAAAAAAAAAAAAAGAAAAGAAAAGAAAAAATCCTCATGATTTTCTGGCAAAAGTAATCCAAAAGTTTATTTTTTAAAAAATGGGCAAAAAATTTCAGAAACATATATAAAGTTAATCATTATTCTAGATTGTACTCTCAATAAGAAAGATACAAATTAAATGACACTAAGCAGCCATGAACATAAAAGATGCTTACTCCTTGGAAGAAAAGTTATGACCAACCTAGATAGCATATTCAAAAGCAGAGACATTACTTTGCCAGCAAAGGTCTGTCTAGTCAAGGCTATGGTTTTTCCAGTAGTCATGTATGGATGCGAGAGTTGGACTGTGAAGAAGGCTGAGCACCGAAGAACTGATGCTTTTGAACTGTGGTGCTCCAGAAGACTCTTGAGAGTCCCTTGGGCTGCAAGGAGATCCAACCAGTCCATTCTAGAGGAGATCAGCCCTGGGTGTTCTTTGGAAGGAATGATGCTGAAGCTTAAACTCCAGTACTTTGGCCACCTCATGCAAAGAGTTGACTCATTGGAAAAGACTCTGATGCTGGGAGGGACTGGGGGCAGGAGGAGAAGGGGACAACAGAGGATGAGATAGCTGGATGGCATCACCGACTCGAAAGATGTGAGTTTGAGTGAACTCTGGAGTTGGTGATGGACAGGGAGGCCTGGCGTGCTGCGATTCATGGGGTCACAAAGAGTCGGACATGACTGAGCGACTGAACTGAACTGAAGATATTGCTTCTCAGGCATTATATTGACAAAAATTAACTGATGTCAGATAGCACAGTGTAAACTTGTGATTCCTTAGTCAATTTCCAGATCTACATTGGTTTTGAGATCTAGATATTCGTGACTTGAAGTATGTACAGAAATCACTTCCCCATGAGTGAATCTGAGCAGTGTGAGGAGTAAATAGTACAGTGCACTCTTTGGCTGTGATACAAAGTTCCTTGGGGACCTCTGATTTCAATAGCAGCCGTGGCGGATGACTCTGTGCAAGTCAGATAGGCAGACTTATCCACAGCATGACACCGCAGGCATGGATCTTTCTCCCGCTGGCCCTTCCCCTATGGCCCAAATGCACTTGAACCTGGGGATTTGAAAGTTAATGCCCTTGGAGGTGTCTGAAACCAGTGGGAGGTGAGAACTGATGGATTATGTAGACTTTCAGGCAGATAGTTCTGCAAAGCACACTGTACATTTCAAGACATTTTGACAGAGTCCTGCCCTGTTGCTGCACAGCAGGGAAATTTAAAATGCACTCTTTTATTGCATACTCATCCTTCTCTGACTCATTTACTAACTTTCCCACATTGGCTTCCTGGGACCATTTCTAAATAAACTACTAATCCCATATCTTTCTTTCCACAGAATACTCTTTAATATTTGTTGTTGTTGTTCAGTTGTCAAGTCATTTCTGACTCTTTGTGATACCATGGACTACTGTAGCCCATAAAGTTCCTCTGTCCCTGGGGTTTTTCCAGGCAAGAATATTCGAGTAGGTGGCCATTTCCTTTTCCAGGGGATCTTCCCAACCCAGGGGTTGAACCAGTGTCTCCTGTGACTCCTGCATTAACAGATGGATTATTTACCACTGAATCACCCGGCAAGCCCACTCTTTAATATACTGATCTCTTAATCTACCATTTTTTACCTTTGGAAAACTCTCTTTTTTTTTTTTTTTTTTCCTGTGGCTCTTGACTTTTTTTTTTTTTATTCTTCCAATTTTATTTTATTTTTAAACTTTACATAATTGTATTAGTTTTGCCAAATATCAAAATGAATCCACCACAGGTATACATGTGTTCCCCATCCCGAACCCTCCTCCCTCCTCCCTCCCCATACCATCCCTCTGGGCCGTCCCAGTGATCCAGCAACCCCACTGCTGGGCATACACACTGAGGAAACCAGAAGGGAAAGAGACACGTGTACCCCAATGTTCATCGCAGCACTGTTCATAATAGCCAAGACATGGAAGCAACCTAGATGTCCATCAGCAGATGAATGGATAAGAAAGCTGTGGTACATATACACAATGGAGTATTACTCAGCCATTAAAAAGAATACATTTGAATCAGTTCTAATGAGGTGGATGAAACTGGAGCCTATTATACAGAGTGAAGTAAGCCAGAAGGAAAAACATAAATACAGTATACTAACGCATATATATGGAATTTAGAAAGATGGTAACAATAACCCGGTGTACGAGACAGCAAAAGAGACACTGATGTATAGAACAGTCTTATGGACTCTGTGGGAGAGGGAGAGGGTGGGAAGATTTGGGAGAATGGCAATGAAACATGTAAAATATCATGTAAGAAACGAGTTGCCAGTCCAGGTTCGATGCACGATGCTGGATGCTTGGGGCTGGGAAAACTCTCTTTTGTATATAACATTAAGCAATTCCTTTAAATATTTTTATCTATACTATTTTCCTCATAACAATGGCCGTTCCAAATGCAAAAACAAAGAATTTTGTCTCCACTTGTTGAGGATAAACATATTCTTTGTAGTCAGTAACAATAAATGTATTGTTCCAAGCTACAATTTCATTTCATGATTATCTAACTTGAAATTAACTTTAATATTTATACGTTCCAGTTTCAAATTCTCGAACAATTATTTTTAATAGTTTGAAAGCATCCATTAACTTCAAAATCCATTGTCTTCTTTGCACCCACAATGTTGGGCTAGCTATTACCTATTTCTACATCAAAACATTTTTACCTTTCTATGATTGTCTCTGTATATCAGGAGAAAGAATCATAGAAACTACATTTCCCATATACTCTTAGCATCAGATATCTGGTTCAAATTCCACTAATGAAAGACTTTTTCTTAAAATGTGAAAGGTGGCAACAGAAAGGAATTAAGCAAATATGTGTGTTTTGGCAGAAGACACACAAGAGGTTGTGTACTGGCTCCCATTTCTCCTCTTGTAAATCAGACTACTTAGACGCTTCAGGCAGCTGAGATTAGGAACCACTATCTTTTATGACTCTGTTGTTCCTGGACTACTGGAAAGTAAGGGGCCTTTTACTTTGACTTTCATTCTCAAACCCTTTCAACTTCTTTTTCTTCCTGTATTAAATTCCTTCCTGTTTGAAATACCAAGAATGTATTTTATTTTTCTGAAAAATGTCTGGATGGTAAGAAGGACATTTTACAAAGTATTGAAGCTTCAGGCAATTTTATCTTGTTATATATTTACCTATATATAATAATATATATTATTATTATATATAATGATATAAATTATCAGAGATCAGATCAGATCATATCAATCGCTCAGTCGTGTCCGACTCTTAGCGATCCCATGAATCGCAGCACGCCAGGCCTCCCTGTCCATCACCAACTCCTGGAGTTCACTCAGACTCACGTCCATTGAGTCATTGATGCCATCCAGCAATCTCATCCTCTGTCGTTCCCTTCTCCTCTTGCCCCCAACCCCTTCCAGCATCAGAGTCTTTTCCAATGAGTCAACTCTTAGCATGAGGAGGCCAAAGTACTGGAGTTTCAGCTTTAGCATCATTCCTTCCAAAGAAATCCCAGGGCTGATCTCCTTCAGAATGGACTGGTTGGATCTCCTTGCAGTCCAAGGGACTCTCAAGAGTCTTCTCCAACACCACAGTTCAAAAGCATCAATTCTTTGGTGCTCAGCTTTCTTCACAGTCCAACTCTCACATCCATACATGACCACAGGAAAAACCATAGCCTTGACTAGACGAACCTTTGTTGGCAAAGTAATGCCTCTGCTTTTGAATATGCTATCTAGGTTGGTCATAACTTTTCTTCCAAGGAGTAAGCGTCTTTTAATTTCATGGCTGCAGTCACCATCTGCAGTGATTTTGGAGCCCCCCAAAATAAAGTCTGACACTATTTCCGCTGTTTCCCCATCTATTTCCCATGAAGTGATGGGACCAGATGCCATGATCTTGTTTTTCTGAATGTTGAGTTTAAGCCAACTTTTTCACTCTCCACTTTCACTTTCATCAAGAGGCTTTTGAGTTCCCCTTCACTTTCTGCCATAAGGGTGGTGTCATTCGCATATCTCAGGTTATTGCTATTTCTCCCGGCAATCTTGACTCCAGCTTGTGTTTCTTCCAGTCCAGCGTTTCTCATGATGTACTCTGCATATAAGTTAAATAAACAGTGTGACAATATACAGCCTTGACGTACTCCTTTTCCTATTTGGAACCAGTCTGTTGTTCCATGTCCAGTTCTAACTGTTGCTTCTTGAACTTCATACAAATTTCTCAAGAGGCAGATCAGGTGGTCTGGTATTCCATTTCTTACAGAATTTTCCACAGTTTATTGTGATCCACATGGTCAAAGGCTCTGGCATAGTCAATTAAGCAGAAATAGATATTTTTCTGGAACTCTCTTGCTTTTTCTATGATCCAGAGGATGTTTGCAATTTGATCTCTGGTTCCTCTGCTTTTTCTAAAACCAGCTTGAACATCTGGAAGTTCACATTCACATATTGCTGAAGCCTGGCTTGGAGAATTTAGAGCATGACTTTACTAGCGTGTGAGATGAGTGCAATTGTGCGGTAGTTTGAGCATTCTCTGGCATTGCCTTTCTTTGGGATTGGAATGAAAACTGACCTTTTCCAGTTCTGTGGCCACTGCTGAGTTTTCCAAATTTGCTGGCATATTGAGTGCAGCACTTTCACACCATCATCTTTCAGGATTTGGAATAGCTCAACTGGAATTCCATTACCTCCACTAGCTTTGTTCGTAGTGATGCTTTCTAAGGTCCACTTGACTTCACATTCCAGGATGTCTGGCTCTAGGTCAGTGATCACACCATCGTAATTATCTGGATTGTGAAGATCTTTTTTGTACAGTTCTTCTGTTTTCTTGCCATCTCTTCTTAATATCTTCTGCTTCTGTTAGGTCCATACCATTTCTGTCCTTTATCGAGCCCATCTTTGCGTGAAATGTTCCTTTGGTATCTCTGAGTTTCTTCAAGGGATCTCTAGTCTTTCCCATTCTGTTGTTTTCCTCTATTTCTTTGCATTGATCACTGAGGAAGGCTTTCTTATCTCTTCTTGCTATTCTTTGGAACTCTGCATTCAGATGTTTATATCTTTCCTTTTCTCCTTTGCTTTTCACTTCTTTTCTTTTCACAGCTGTTTGTAAGGCCTCCCCAGACAGCCATTTTGCTTTTTTGCATTTCTTTTCCATGGGGATGGTCTTGATCCCTGTCTCCTGTACAATGTCACGAACCTCATTCCATAGTTCATCAGGCACTCTATCTATCAGATCTAGGCCCTTAAATCTATTTCTCACTTCCACTGTATAATCATAAGGGATTTGATCCAGGTCATACCTGAATGGTCTAGTGGTTTTCCCTACTTTCTTCAATTTAAGTCTGAATTTGGCAATAAAGAGTTTATGATCTGAGCCACAGTCAGCTCCTGGTCTTGTTTTTGCTGACTGTATAGAGCTTCTCCATCCTTGGCTGCAAAGAATATAATCAATCTGATTTCGGTGTTGACCATCTGGTGATGTCCATGTATAGAGTCTTCTCTTGTGTTGTTGGAAGAGGGTGTTTGTTATGACCAGTGCATTTTCTTGGCAAAACTCTATCAGTCTTTGCCCTGCTTCATTGTGTATTCCAAGGCCAAATTTGCCTGTTACTCCAGGTGTTTCTTGACTTCCTACTTTTGCATTCCAGTCCCCTACAATGAAAAGGACATCTTTTTTGGGTGTTAGTTCTCAAAGGTCTTGTAGGTCTTCATAGAGTCATTCAACTTCAGCTTCTTCAGCATTACTGGTTGAGGCACAGACTTGGATTACTGTAATATTGAATGGTTTGCCTTGGAAACAAACAGAGATCATTCTGTCATTTTTGAGATTGCATCCAAGTACTGCATTTCGGACTTTTGTTGACCATGATGGCCACTCCATTTCTTCTGAGGGATTCCTGCCCACAGTAGTAGATATAATGGTCATCTGAGTTAAATTCACCCATTCCAGTCCATTTCAGTTTGCTGATTCCTAGAATGTTAACATTCACTCTTGCCATCTCTTGTTTGACCACTTCCAATTTGCCTTGATTCATGGACCTGACATTCCAGGTGCCTATGCAATATTGCTCTTTACAGCATCAGACCTTGCTTCTATCACCAGTCACATCCACAGCTGGGTGTTGGACACCTACTGACCTGGGGAGTTTCTCTTTCAGTATCCTATCATTTTGCCTTTTCATACTGCTCATGGGGTTCTCAAGGCAAGAATACTAAAGTGGTTTGCCGTTCCCTTTTCCAGTGGACCACATTCTGTAAGATCTCTCCACCATGACCCACCCATATTGGGTTCCCCCACGGGCATGGCTCAGTTTCATTGAGTTAAACAAGGCTGTGGTCCTAGTGTGATTAGATTGACTAATTTTCTGTGAGTATGGTTTCAGTGTGTTTGCCTTCTGATGCCCTCTTGCAACACCTACTGTCTTACTTGGGTTTCTCTTACCTTGGGCATGGGGTATCTCTTCATGGGTGCTCCAGCAAAGCAAAGCCATTGCTCCTTACCTTGGAGGAGGGGTATCTCCTCACAGCCGCCCTTCCTGACCTTCAACATGGGATAGCTTCTCTAGGCTCTCCTGCATCCACGCAGCCACGGCTCCTTGGACGTGGGGTTGCTCCTCCTGGCCGCCGCCCCTGGCCTCGGGCTTAGAGGCGTGGGGTAGCTCCTCCCGCCTGCCACCCCTGACCTCAGACGTGGGGTAACTCCTCTTGTCGCCGCCCCTGACCTCGGACACTGGGTATCTCCTCTCGTCTGCCCCCCTGACCTCGGACGCGGGGTAGCTCCTCTCCGCCATTCCTGCCCTGCCGCAGTCTGGTACTCTCAGCCACTGCCCCTGACCTCGGAAGTGGGGTAACTCCTCTTGGCCGCCATCCTTCGGGCATGGGGTCTTCCCGGCTTCTGCCCCTGACCTCAGACATGGGGTGGCTCCTCTCGGCCGTGCTTAGCACTTATAATTTATATAATTATATTTTATAGTTATATAATTTATATTCATAATTTATAATTATAAATTATAATTTATAATTGTATCTTGTTCTGTTCTTGCAATTATTGTTGGAAGATTATAAATTATATCATTATTTTTGTTGCTGTTCATTCACTAAGTTGTGTTAGATTCTTTGTGACCCCATGGACTGCAGTGTGCCAGGCTTTCCTAGCCCTCACTGTCTCCCAGGGTTTGCTCAAATTCATGTCCATTGAGTTTATGATGGTATCTAACCATCTCATCCTCTGCTGCCCTTGTCTCCCTTTGCCTTCAATCTTTCCCAGTGAAACCATTTATCTCAGATTGAGCCTTGAGCCCATGCACTGGGACTCCAACGCAGCCAAAACCCAGTTTTGGATTTGAAACAACAAGGCCAGGATATGGCCCAGAGAGGTATTGGTTGAGACTGATGCAGCCTGACCTGTTTCACACCCAAACCTGAGATAATGTCTCTAACTCTTATGCTATCCAAAATTTCAGTGTTAAGTCAAAATCCAACACACGATTTGGCCAAGATTTGCACTCATGATTTTAGATGCTATCCCTTCCAAGATAGTCTTCAAAAGAGGTGTTAGTTCCCAGAGTTTGTCACAAAGAAATGGCATGGAAGACATCCACAGTGGTGTTCACAATGAGTGGGAGTTAGTCTGGCTATAAGTTGGGAATAAAGAGTCAGCACTTATAAGGATCAGAAGGAAAGGAGTAAAAGTGAAGATACACCTTGGTGGTCTTCTTGGGTTAACAAGATAAAGGGGGGAAAAGAAAAAGCAGGCATGAACAAGGATTCAAGAATGTAGGAGAAAAACCTCAGAGTCAAGAAGAGTAACAATTCTGTTCTGGATCTGCTGGCTATTGGATGCCCATAGGCATATGGGGTTGACTCACCAGTCAAAAATTGGCAGGTGATTACAGGGCATCCTCCCCAGTATACCTGGTTCATGGTGTCTCATGGGCCTCTTTAGGACCAAGACCTAACTCTAAACATTTTCTTAGCTTATCACTGTCCCATCTGGATCACCAGTGGAAACTGTTTCCCTCAGATTGGGACTTAAACTCATGTGCTGGGAATCAAACCCAGCTAAAACACAGATTGGGACTTGAACTCATGTGCCTGGGACTCGAACCCAGCCAAAAATGCTCTTTGAATGAGAATCACTTACCTGGTGTCTGGACTTACTGAGACTCATGTTCTTTGTGTCTCATCAGAGAAAGAATTTGGTGAGAGACTGAGTGATAGGTAAGAAATTGATTTTATTCAGAGAGAAACACACTCCACAGAGTGTGGGCCATGACAGAAGGTGTGTGTGGCCTTGAAATGTGGTGTGGTTAGCTTTTATGGGATGGATAATTTCATAGGCAAATGAGTGGGAGCATTATTCCAACTATTTTGGTAAAGGGGCTGGAATTTCACGGGTTGGGATACTGCCCAATTTTTGGTCTTTGATGGAAATCAGAGTTGATTTCCTTTAGGATTGATTGACTTGATCTCTTTGCAGTCCAAGAGACTCTTAAGAGTCTTCTCCAACATCACAATTCAAAAGCATCAATTCTTCAGCACTCAGCTTTCTTTATGGTCCAACTCTCACACCCTTGTATGACGACTGGAAAAACCATAGCTTTGATTACATGGGCCTTTGTTGGAAAAGCAATGTCTCTGCTTTTTAATATGCTGTCTAGGTTTGTCATAGCTTTCCTTCCAAGAAGCAAGCATCTTTTAATTTCATGGCTGTAATCACCATCTGCAGTGATTTTGGAGCCCATGAAAATAAAATCTGTTTCCACTTTTCCCCCTTCTATTTGCCATGAAGTGATGGGACCAGATGCCATGATATTAGTTTTTTGAGTGTTGAGTTTTAAGCCAGCTTTTTCAGTCTCCTCTTTCACTTTCATCAAGAGGCACTTTTCTTCTTCTTCACTTTCTTCCAATAGAGTGGTATCATCTACATATCTGAGGTTGTTGATATTTCTTTAGGCAATCTTGATTCCAGCTTCTGATTCATCTGGCCTAGTATTTCACATGATGTACCCTAATGGAAAGAATGATGCTAAAGCTGAAACTCTAGTACTTTGGCCACCTCATGCGAAGAGTTGACTCATTGGAAAAGACTCTGATGCTGGGAGGGATTAGGGGCGGGAGGAGAAGGGGACGACAGAGGATGACATGGCTGGATGGCATCGCTGACTCGATGGACGTGAGTCTGAGTGAACTCCGGGAGTTGGTGATGGACAGGGAGGCCTGGCGTGCTGCGATTCATGGGGTCACAAAGAGTCGGACACGACTGAGCGACTGATCTGATCTGAAACTTAAGTTAAATAAGCACAGTGGCAGTATACGGGCTTGATGTATTCCTTTCCCAATTTTGAACCAGTCAGTTGTTCCATGTAAGGTTCTAACTGTTGCCTCGATCTGCACACAAGTTTCACAGGAGACAGGTAAAGTGATGTGGTATTCCCATCTCTTTAAGAATTTTCCACACTTTGTTGTGATTCATTCAAAGGCTTTTGAGTAGTCAATGAAGAAAAGTAGATGTTTTTCTAGAATTCCCTTGCCTTCTTTATGATCCAATGAATTTTGGATTCAGTTTTTTTTTTTTTTTTTCTCCCCCTTTCAGGTTGTTTCTAGCCCATGCATGGGTGCTAAGTTGCTTCAGTTGTATGCAACTCCTTGCAACCCTAAGGATCGTGGACCACAAGGCTCCTCAGCCCATAGGATTTTCCAGGCAAGAATACTGTGCTGGATTGCCACACCCTCCTCCAGGGGATCTTCCCAACTCAGGGATTCAATCTGCATCTCTTATGCCTTGTGCATTGACAGCTGGTTTCTTTACCACTAGTGCCACTTGGGAAGCCCTTTCTCAAGCTCAGGGTTATGCAAGCAACTGCCTGTAGACCCACTATGACTTAGTTCATTCATGGGCATATTGTCTGTGGCTATACTTGAATTGCAATGTCAGATGTGCTTAGTTGTGATGCACACTATTTGACTCCACCCAGCCAAAATGAATATAATTATTATAGGAACATTACAAGAAATATATGAATGACTATTTGAGACCATTTATTTTTGTTAATATGTTGTACATTTCTGTGTAGTAGGAGACAATTTTTATTATTGATTGTAACACTCTTGTGACAAATTTGATAATAATATACTGCTATTGATAAAGTCACAGAAATTTAAAGTGAAATGTATCAAAAATAGAAAATTATAGGCCAGAAAATAGGTTTTACAAATGTATTTAGAGGAAGAAGACATATATGTAATGATGATGCAAGCTAATATATGCTGATTGGTTCAGAAGTGGCTGGCATCATGGTAGATCATTGTAAAACAATAACCCTGTGTACGAGACAGCAAAAGAGACACTGATGTATAGAACAGTCTTATGGACTCTGTGGGAGAGGGAGAGGGTGGGAAGATTTGGGAGAATGGCATTGAAACATGTAAAATATCATGTATGAACAAGATGCCAGGCCAGGTTCGATGCACGATACTGGATGCTTGGGGCTGGTGCACTGGGACAACCCAGAGGGATGGTGTGGGGAGGGAGGAGGGAGGAGGGTTCAGGATGGGGAGCATGTGTATACCTGTGGCGGATTCATTTTGATATTTAACAAAACTAATACAATTATGTAAAGTTTAAAAATAAAATAAAATTAAAAAAGAATGTGTAAAGTCATGTAAACCTTACATCACTTTCACATAGTTACTATGTAACCAAGGAAACAAGAAAAGAGATTAACTATGTTTCCTATGGCCTCATAGCTAGTTAGTAGTTGGCACTGAATTCTAGTCTGATAACAAACTCTACAGTATACCTATTGTTAATTGCTAAAATATTTGCTATGAAGAAACAATGTATTTTTATGAGAAAGTTTTTTACACACCACTATGATATTTCACATCATTTACCTCTGAAATCCAGAAAGTGAAATGTAATCACTATTAGCCACACTATTGGCATCATTTAAATTCTCTGTATTGTAACAGTGACTCAAACCCACATTATTGTAAAATTTTTAGAAATGAAGACTTAGTGTGATTTTAGAAAGCACCTGGATAAGTAGTGTATTCCCCAACTGGACAAGGCCTTGGATAGATATTTCCTATGACAAGTCTCTACTAATTATATACAATTATTGCATAATTTAATCATGTTTGATGAGCACATTTGTCTAATTAGAGAAGTACCAATCTGGTGGAAATGAACAGGGGCTCTGTATCAGATTTATGCACCCGTAATATGGTGGGTGCTCCAATACGGTGTAATTTTCTATGCTGATATAAACTCAAGATTTTCTTCCTTGAAATTGAAAAAAATAATTTCTGTACAAGACACCTGAGATCATGTGAAATAAAAGTCAGAAAACTAGAGAACAATTGGGCTACATTCACTTTTTGTCTAGGAAGTAGTGCCTTCTCAAGATTCAGATTTTTCCTTGAGGGCATATTTTTAGACCTTGAAGAGGGCTGGATAGCATCAAATTAGAGTGATTGCACAGCTTTAGAATACTTGTGACCATGCAAGCTTTTCAATTAATTTTTTTTGTTTGTTTTAATTCTCAGTACAGTAAGGCATAGTGACACATCTTGAGAATGGGTAAGTAAATCACCAACTTGGTAACATTGAGATGGTTCAGTTCAGTTCAGTTCAGTCGCTCAGTCATATCCGACTCTTTGCAACCCCATGAGTCACAGAATACGAGGCCTCCTTGTCCATCACCAACTCCCGGAGTTTACCCAAACTCACATCCATCGAGTCAGTGATCATCCAGCCATCTCATCCTTTGTCGTCCCTTTCTCCTGCCCCCAATCCCTCCCAGCATCAGGGTCTTTTCCAATGTGTCAACTTTTTGCAGGAGGTGGCCAAAGTACTGGAGTTTCAGCTTCAGCATCAGTCCTTCCAATGAACCCGGGACTGATCTCCTTTAGGATGGACTAGTTGGATCTCCTTGCAGTCCAAGGGACTTTCAAGAGTCTTCTCCAACACCACAGTTCAAAAGCATCAATTCTTCGGTGCTCAGCTTTCTTCACAGACCAACTCTCACATCCATACATGACCACAGGAAAAACCATAGCCTTGACTAGACTGACCTTTGTTGGCAGAGTAATGTCTCTGTTTTTTAATATGCTAGCTAGGTTGGTCATAACTTTCCTTCCAAGGAGTAAGCATCTTTTAATTTCATGGCTGCAATCACCATCTGCAGTGATCTTGAGATGGTTATTCTATATCAAATACATACCAACACATACAGGGCTTCCTTGATAATTCAGTCGGTAAAGAATCTGCCTGCAGTGTAGGAGACCCAGGTTCTATCCCTAGGTTGGGAAGATCCTCTGGAGAAAGAAATGGCAAACTGCTCCAGTATCCTTGCCTGGAAAACCTCATTTATAGAGGAGTCTGGTGGGCTGCAGTCCATGGGATCACAAAGAGTCAAGCATGACTGAGAGACAAACACTTTCATACACCATCATACAAACATATAAATTTTGAAGAAATGTTGCTAGGTATACCAACTGATTTTTGGACAGTTGAATTAATGAATAAATGTTATGACTAAATTAAATCTTTGGAAACTATTGTTATAGGGAACCATTTTCACATAACTTATCAATGAAATATTGATAGCAAATTTATTCCAATCAATGAAATGTCTTATTCTTTGGAATTACCTAGGTCATTTTGACTGAAGCTGCTACAGATGTGCATGATTTCCCCAACAAGTAGAAACATATAGCACATAACTTGAATTGTATTTTTTTTTTTTTTTTTGCTTCTCAAGATTATTTTTCAGAGGGTTTTAGTGTTGTGCTCATAAAAGTGACAATTTTTTTTCCATTTAGTAAGATTATTCAATTGTCAATATCTAAAGATAAGATTTAACTTTATTTGTTTAACAGCTGATATAGGGGGGATGTTAAGGATTTGAAGCCCCTACATTATTATGTGAACTTATTAAACTGCCATATCTAAGATTCTTTTCACTCCTGTTGAGAAAATGCACTCTTGATTTGCTCTTATTAGAATCATAAGCAGCATAGGAAAAATGTCAAAATTCCAAATGAGAAATTTTATTTGATTGGATAGAAAGTTATTTATTTTAATTATTCCTGACACCTTCTGCATTATGCTATGAGTATCTCAAGAGAATAGAGAGAACTCATCTGCTTTAAGAGCAGTTTATTGAGAATGACACATTATTGTAACTATCTTAGAACCCTAAAAACCTACTAAAAGTCTAGGAAAATAGTGTAAAACATAGTCTAAATGAAATTAATTTGTACAAAATGAGATACCATGTAAAATATTTTAGTAACTACTAAAATATTTTTAAGTGCATGTAAAATAAAACTGTCATCCAATAACTATTTTTCCTAAATACAGGTGAAATACAAGTTGTAAATTTTTGAATTTAAAATAGTGGTTCTCAAACAACTGTATTTAGATGTGAGGTCCTTGTGTATATGCTATGGTCAAGACACAAAATCTATTGATCTTGGCATAAAAACGTTATGGGCGTGTGCTTGTTCATCCCAGGAATGGCCACCGCGCGCATCCACAGGTTCAGTAACGGCGGCAAGGAAAAAAGGGTTGCCCATTATCCATATCAGTGGTATTTGATGGAAAGAGATAGGCGCGTCTCTGGAGTAAACCGTTTCTATGTGTCAATGGGTTTGGAGAACATTGATTAAGGAAACGTTTTCCTGGTTGATGAAGAACAACTCAGTCATGCTCTTCTATCCCTGCTAGTAGATTACGCAGCATATTGTGTGGCATGCATTGTATTTTGTAGTGTGTAATTAAAAAAAAAAGAAAATGTTCAATTGCCTGCTATGTTGATATCAACATTTATCAGATTGAAATGACACAGCTAGTATGATGAGTAGGAGAAGGCAATGGCACCGCACTCAAGTACTCTTGCTTGGAATATCCCATGGACGGAGGAACCTGTTAGGTTGCAATCCATGGGATCGCTAAGAGTCAGACAGGACTGAGCGACTTCACTTTCACTTTTCACTTTCAGGCATTGGAGAAGGAAATGGCAACCCACTCCAGTGTTCTTGCCTGGAGAGTCCCATGGATGGGGGAGCCTGGTGGGCTGCCGTCTATGGGGTCGCACAGAGTCAGACACGACTGAAGTGACTTAGCATAGCATAGTATGATGATTAAGTGGAGTTAAAATCATAAGCGTTTATTCAGTGATCTTTGCCTGAATATTTAGAACAAAACATGACTAATAGAAAGCAGTTGTGAATATACCCTGGTTGAACTTTCATGAGTGCTGAGGATGGATTAAGATTACAAATCACCTGAAGATGTGTGAAAAAGGAAGGTTGAGGAAAAGGGAGCCTCCACAGTGAAAGTGACTGTTGAAAACCTAAACAATGATCTGAGGCAATATGTAGGAAATAAACAATAAATAGAGGTTAGAGATTGCTACTGTTTTGACAAAAAGTACCAGAAATAGAATCCTGGAGAAAGGCTGGTTATGTTTTATTTTATATATATATATATATATATATATATATATATATTTAGTTAGTTAGTTAGTTAGTTAGTAAACTAAGCAAGACATAAAAACACAGCTATTTCAGAACACAGAGCATGAAGTCCTGAGGAATAACTTTGAGACAGTACTGATTTCTATACATGAAATCTAATGGCCTTATATTCATTCCTCTTTGTCTCCTACTTGATTTAAGAATAATTATCTTAAATCTTTTCCATTTCACTTTGAGGACTGTAATATTCCTTGATCATTACATGAATGAAAAGCACCTTCCTCACATTCCTCATCCTTCCTCTCGAACCTTCCTTAAGTGGGACTGCACATTTCCTAGCCAACTGCCTGAGCTTCTACTCCAACAAATACATGCTGATCAAGCTATTAGTTCCTCTTTTCCATGCTTCTTGTGCCTTAACTTGGATTCTTTCTCTCCCATAAACCACAAAGGAATGGTTTTCCATGGTTTTCCCTACCCTTCAAAAATCAACTTGGCTCTTGCTTCTTTAAAAAATACCATGCCTGTCAATCTAGTCTATATGAGGGCCATGGAATTTTAGAATCACTGAATTCTAGAAATGAAAGGAAACTTCATGAGCTCCCAGCAACTATCCTGTTGCTATGCAGGTATGGAAATGAAGTCCATGGGTAACGTGAGTTGAACTTATCTACTAGTGGAAGGGTTGTCCTTCCCTTTGCTATAATTTCCATGATAATTTTCAATTATCACTCAATTGATAAGTGTAGTCTTCTAAAGAGATCCCAGCAACCAGACATAACTGTGCTTAAAAATCAGATCCAGTAATTACTAGTATTGTGATCTTACAAAAATTAACCTCAGCTTTTTAATCTTTAAAATGATAACAATAAAAAAAAATCTGAAAATGTTATGGCAAAGATTCAATGAGAAATTTGAGGGTATTTCTCTATGTCCCTTCACACAGTAGGTGTTAGCAGCTAACTGATGGCTTAACTCAGGCATGTTTTATTTTCCCAGCTTGTGTATACTCTTTTAAGTGCTTAGTAATATTTTTACTTTTTTCATTGTTTTACTCTCATCAACTAACCAAACCATTACATATTAAGGACTTAATACATAATTCAGTAGATTTGTCTCCATTATGTTCTTTCTTATTTTCTTACTCAAACTCTCTTCACAAATAGACACAGAGAAACTGAGAGCTTACAAGAGCACTCACTTATCTTCTAAATACTCATACCATAACTAAACCACCTAAACATAACTAAACCATAACTAAGACTATAGGGAGTTTGTCACCTAGATATAATATGTATGACTACCAAGTATACAGCCTTTGCAGGTGGCACTGGTTAAAACAAAACAAAACAAAACCTGGCAATGCAGGGAATGTAAATTCAATCCCTGGGTTGGAAAGGTCCCCTTGAGGAGGGCATGGCAACCCACTCCAGTATTCTTGCCTGAAGAATCCCATGGACAGAGGAGCCTGGTGGGCCACAGTCCATGGGGTTCCAAAGTGTCAGACGTGCACCAAGCATACATTTATCAATGTCAATAGGTGTCATTTTTCATCTAAATTAAACCAAGAGAAAATAAACTTTGTAATATTAAGGAGAATTTTACTTGAATCTGATATTGTTAAGCACTGAAGAGATTTATGAAATTATATTTTAGTAGCTTTTTGTTAGATCTTTAGAAGGATCCAAATTCTGATTTCTAAAACTCTTTAGTAGTGGGACTTTTGTGCAACTACACTAACATTCAAAATGTATTAATGTCAGCTTTGCTACATGGTGGTAATAAGTGCAAAGGTACTACAAAAAGATGCTGTTAGCATCATACAGGATTTCCATGACTCGTTTTGCACAGTTCTCCCTTCAATATTGATGTTACCTCAAATGTCATACAGTAGATTTAAGCATAGAATGAATTACATGAGCACTAATGTGATCTCTATAAGCCTAGGACAAAATTCATAAAATATCCTCATAGGAATATTTTGTAAAAAATAAAAAAAGTGTAAATATTAACTGGCTTGTTAGAAATCCATACATATAGCTATATTTCTGTGTTCAGAAATAGCATCAATGCCTCATGAATATGTTGAGTATGAAATTAATATAATTTAAACAATCAATGAGTAAAATGTTTCCTATTATTCTTTGCTTCTCTGCACACAAATGTATGCTCAAGCACTTTAATATGTGGTACTAAGACTGATATTGCAAACATATTGATAAGCTGACACTGAATACAATGAAACTCCCATGTTTCAAGCCAATAGTCAAGGTTAAATATTTTTAAATTTTTTTCATAATGTTATATAGAAAAAAAAATTAGGTTTAATATGTCCTTCACTGCCCTTTTCAAACATTCTGCCATTAGATATCAGTGGATTTTTCTCTAAGGTTAAGAGCACATTAGAGACATTTTAAAAGCCATGACTTGTATGGACTTTGTAGTGGAGTATACATGAACTGTGAACTCCAGATGTTCAAGCTGGTTTTAGAAAAGGCAGAGGAACCAGAGACCAAATTGCCAACCTCCACTGGATCATCGAAAAACCAAGAGAGTTCCAGAAAAAACATCTATTTCTGCTTTACTGACTATGCCAAAGCCTTTGACTGTGTGGATCGCAATAAACTGTGGAAAATTATGAAAGAGATGGGAATACCAGACCACCTGACCAGCCTCTTGAGAAATTTGTATGCAGGTCAGGAAGTAACAGTTAGAACTGGACATGGAAGAACAGAAAGGTTACAAATAAGAAAAGGAGTACGTCAAGGCTATATATTGCCACCCTGCTTATTTAACTTATATGCAGAATACATCATGAGAAATGCTGGGTTGGAAGAAGCACAAGCTGGAATCAAAATTGCTGGGAGAAATATCAATAACCTCAGATATGCAGATGACACCACCCTTATGGCAGAAAGTGAAGAGGAACTAAAAAGCCTCTTGATGAAAGTGAAAGTGGAGAGTGAAAAATTGGCTTAAAACTCAACATTCAGAAAACGAAGATCATGGCATCTGGTCCCATCACTTCATGGGAAATAGATGGGGAAACAGTGGAAATAGTGTCAGACTTTATTTTTCTGGGCTCCATAATCACTTCAGATGGTGACTGCAGCCATGAAATTAAAAGACGCTTACTCCTTGGAAGGAAAGTTATGACCAACCTAGATAGCATATTCAAAAGCAGAGACATTACTTTGCCAACAAAGGTTCGTCTAGTCAAGGCTATGGTTTTTCCTGTGGTCATGTATGGATGTGAGAGTTGGACTGTGAAGAAGGCTGAGTGCCGAAGAATTGATGCTTTTGAACTGTGGTGTTGGAGAAGACTCTTGAGAGTCCCTTGGACTGAGAGGAGTTCCAACCAGTCCATTCTGAAGGAGATCAGCCCTGGGATTTCTTTGGAAGGAATGATGCTGAAGCTGAAACTCCAGTACTTTGGCCACCTCATGCAAAGAGTTGACTCATCGGAAAAGACTCTGATGCTGGGAGGGATTGGGGGCAGGAGAAGCAGGAGACAACAGGATGAGATGGCTGGATGGCATCACTGACTCGATGGACGTAAGTCTGAGTGAACTCCATGAATTGATGATGGACAGGGAGGCCTGGCGTGCTGCGATTCATGGGGTCGCAAAGAGTCGGACACGACTGAAAGACTGAACTGAAATGAACTGAACTGAATAACTTTAAGGTAGTTTGAAGCTCAAGATATTTAGGTAAGAATGGACTTTTTTTTTTTTTTTTTTTAAATTTTTGAGAATATCTCTACCCATACCAGTTGCCAAACTACATCTATTCAGTGAAATATTATGGATACTTATGGATATCTAGTCTGTGAAAGTCTTCTTTAATGTGATCTCAAAGGTTCGAAATACTGTACATGTCTCTCTTTACCTTTCCTAACACACTGCAGGAGAATTGTCTGCTAAGATACACGCCCTTAATAAAGAAAAAAATCGCAACCTCAAAAGAAACCACAAAGAGATTTAACTCTAACAATCCATTAAATCAAGACATCATTTTTTCAACCAGGCATCTTGCCATGAATTCTGTACCCAGTGTACATCCTGGAAAGAATACTTGTTTTTCATCACTGTTGTTGCTGTTTCCATCTCTGCCTAAGCACTAACATTCTTGTCCTCAGGCTCTAGCGACCTGGTTTCTTTGGTCTTTTCTCCTAGGTTGTTAATCATTTTTATTTCGTCTCTTTGGTCTCTTTCCAAATTCTCTTTATCATGATACAGTTAGGAATGCAAAATGAAACCCACTGTGCTAATAAATATTTGACCTATGCTGGAGTTAAGAAAGAAATGTCCTCTAAGATTTATACATACACTACTTGCCTAAAGTGTCTTTAATGAAGAATGAAGGATAGTAGATCTTGGAATCTTTGAGGTCTGACTTTAAAATGGCACAGAGTACTATGACTGTATTAAGAGCTGGAATGGTTAAATAGATTCAGTCTACTCAGGAAGCAAAGCATTGAGAATAAAATACAAAAAGCAAATGTCAATGCAATGCTCTATGGGCAGAATCAGAAGTAAAATGAGAAACTATGTTAAGTATCAAGAACCAGGAGGAAAGTGGAATGAAATGAGAGTTCCTCATGAATGCCATGATGAAAATTAGAGTATTTCTGGCTCATCATTTTTTTTTTTAATATTGAAATATATTTGAGTTACAATAGATAACTCAATATACTTGAGTTACAATGTTTTGTTAGATTCAAGTCTATAGCAAAGTTATTCAGTTATTTATATATTTTTTCAAATTCTTTTCCCTTATAGATTATTACATAATATAGAGTAGAGTCACTTTCCTATACAGTAGGTTCTTTGTGTTTATTCATTTTATACATGATATTCAGTTCAGTTCAGTTGTTCAGTCTTGTCCAACTTCTTGTGATCCCATGGACTGCAGCAAGCCAGGCCTCCCTGTCCATCACCAACTCTTGGAGTTTATTCAAACTCATGTCCATTAAGTCATTGATGCCATCCAATGATCTCATCCTCTGTCGGCCCTTTCTCCTCATGCCTTCTATCTTTCCCAGCATCAGGGTCTTTTCCAATGAGTCAGTTCTTTGTATCAAGGTGGCCAAAGTATTGCAGTTTCAGTTTCAGCATCAATCCTTCCAATGAATAATCCAGACTGATTTTCTTTAGGATGGACTGTTTGAATCTCTTTGCAGTCCAAAGGACTCTCAAGAGTCTTCTCCAACACCACAGTTCAGAAGCATCAGTTCTTCAGCACTCAGTTTTCTTTATAGTCCAACTCTCACATCCATACATGGCTACTGGAAAAACCATAGCCTTGACTAGATGGACATTTGTTAGCATAATAATGTCTCTGCTTTTGAATATGCTATCTAGATTGGTCATAACTTTTCTTCCAATGAACAAGCATCTTTTAATTTTATGGCTTGCAGTGATTTTGGAGCCCCCCAAAATAAAGTCTGTCACTGTTTCCATTGTTTTCCCATCTACTTGCCATGAAGCGATGAGACCAGATGCCATGATCTTAGTTTTCTGAATATTGAATTTTAATCCAACTTTTTCACTGTAGTCTTTCACTTTCATGAAAAGGCTCTTTAGTTCCTCTTCACTTTCTGCCATAAGGGTGGTGTCATCTGCATATCTGAGGTAATTGATATTTCTCCCGGCAATCTTGATTCCAGTTTGTGCTTTGTCCAGCCCAGAGTATCTCATGGTGTATTTTGCATATAAGTTAAATGAGCAGGGTGACAATATACAGCCTTGAGGTACTCCTTTCCCCATTTGGAACAAGTCTGTTGTTCCATGTCCAGTTCTAACTGTTGCTTCCTGACCTGCATATAGGTTTCTCAAGAGACAGGTCAGGTGGTCTGGTATTCCCATCTCTTGAAAAATTTTGCAGAGTTTGTTGTGGTCCACACAGTCAAAGGCTTTGGCATAATCAATAAAGCAGAAATGCATGTTTTTTCTCTCTTTCTTTTTTGATGATCCAGCAGATGTTGGCTATTTGGTCTCTGGTTCCTCTATCTTTTCTAAAACCAGCTTGAACATCTGGAAGTTCACAGTTCACATGCTGTTGAAGCCTGGGTTGGAGAATTTTGAGCATTTATTTACTAGTGTGAAATGAGTGCAATTGTGCGGTACTTTGAGCATTCTTTGGCATTCCCTTTCTTTGGGATTCCCTGGTGGCTCAGAGGGTAAAGTGTCTTCCTGCAATGAGGGAGACCCAGGTTCGATCCCTGTGCTGGGAAGATCCCCTGGAGAAGGACATGGCAACCTCACTCCAGTATTCCTGCTTGGAGAATCCCATGGATGGAGGAGCCTGGTGGGCTGTATATATAATCCATGGGGTCACAGAGAGTCAGACATGACTGACTGCCTTCAATATATAAGTAATTTTGGGGGATTGGGATGAAAACTGACCTTTTCTAGTCCTGTGAACACTGCTGAGTTTTCCAAATTTGCTGGCATATTCAATGCAATGCTTTCAGAGCATCATCTTTTAGGATTTGAATGAGCTCAACTGCAATTCCATCACCTCCACTTGCTTTGTTCGTAGTGATGCTTCCTAAGGCCCACTTGACTTCATATTCTAAGATGTCTGGCTCTAGGTCAGTGATCATCGTGATTATCTGGGTCATGAAGATCTTTTTAGTGTAGTTCTTCTATGTATTCTTGCCACCTCCTTTTAATATCTTCTTCTTCTGTTAGGTCCATACCATTTCTGTCCTTTATTGTGCCCATCTTTGCATGAAATGTTCCCTTGGTATCTCTAATTTTCTTGAAGAGATCTCTAGTCTTTCCCATTCTATTGTTTTCCTCTATTTCTTTTCATTGGTCACTGAGGAAGGCTTTCTTATCTCTCCTTGCTATTCTTTGGAACTCTGCACTCAAATGGATAATTGTGTTGTATAATATATTGTATACAATATATTGTATAATATATGGTGTTATGTATATTTCGATTCCAAATCTCTAACTTATCCCTCCCATTCCTTCCTCCTTGCTAACCATAAATTTGCTTTCTATGTCTGAATCTATTTCTGTTCTGTAAATAAATTCACTTATATCATTTTTTCAGGTTCTATATGTAAGGGCTGTCATATGATATTCATATTTCTCTATCTGATTGACTACATTTGGTATGATAATCTCTAGGACTATCCATGCTGCTACAATTCAGTTCACTTCAGTTCAATTCAGTCACTCAGTGGTGTCTGACTTTTTGGGACTGCATGAACCACAGCACGCCAGGCCTCCTTGTCCATTACCAACTCCCAGAGTCCACCCAAACCCATGTCCATAGAGTCGATGATGCCATCCAACCATCCCATCCTCTGCTGTCCCTTTCTCTTCCTGCCCTCAATCTTTCCCAGCATCAGGGTCTTTTCCAATGAGTCAGCTCTTCACATCAGGTGGCCAAAGTATTGGAGTTTCAGCTTCAACATCAGTCCTTCCAGTGAACACCCAGGACTGATCTTCTTTAGGATAGACTGGTTGGATCTCCTTGCAGTCCAAGGGACTCTCAAGAATCTTCTCCAACACCACAGTTCAAAAGCATCAATTCTTTGGCACTCATCTTTCTTTATAGTCCAACTGCTGCAATTACTATTTCATTTTTTATGAAATGTAAACAAAGTAACATTTCATTGTGTATGTGTACAAAATCTTCTTTATCCATTCATCTTATGGACATTTAGGTTCTTTCCATATCTTGGTTACTGTGAATTGAGCTTCAGTGAACATTGGGGTGCATGTATGTTTTCAGATGATGGATTTCTCCAGATATATGTCCAGTGGTTCATCATTATTTGTCAGTTGCCTATTTGTGTGGGCAAGGCAGAAGGGAATGCAATGTATATTTATGATAGACATTATTTCTGCATTAGTTTCTGAATACTTGAAATATTTCCTATAATAACTGCCATTTTCAGTTATTAACTCATTTAAAGTTTGTTTCCTTGCAATTATTCCAATAATTTGTAGGTCAAAATTTTCAAAAATAATTCGGTGGTAGAGTGGAAAAGAATCTGCCTGTCAAAGCCGGCAACACAGGTTTGATCCTTAGACAGGAAGATTCTCCATGCCTTGGGAGAACAAAGCTTGTGTGCCACCCCTACTGAGCCTGCCTACCTAGAGCTTGTGCTCCACAACAAGAGAAGTCAGTGCAATGAGAAGCCCATGCAGTGCAATGAAGAGTAGCCACCCTTTGCTGAAACTAGATAAAGCCTTGGATTTTTTTTTTTTTTTTTTGACCTTCCTAACTCCTTCTTATAAGGACATAGTTGATTACATTGGGTCAAGCCAGATAATCCCTAACAATAATCTTCCAATCTCAAAATTCTTAGTTTGATGACATCTGCAAAGTCCCTTTTGCCATTTAAAGTAACAATTTTAAGGAATCTCCACACTGTTCTCCATAGTGGCTGTACTAGTTTGCATTCCCAGAACTGCCTTATGACCCAGCAATCCCACTGCTGGGCGTACACACTGAGGAAACCAGAATTGAAAGAGACATGTGTTCCCCAGTGTTCATCGCAGCACTGTTTATAATAGCCAGGACATGGAAGCAACCTAGATGTCCATCAGCAGATGAATGGATAAGAAAGCTGTGGTACATATACATAATGGAGTATTACTCAGCCATTAAAAAGAATACATTTGAATCAGTTCTAATGAGGTGGATGAAACTGGAGCCTATTATACAGAGTGAAGTAAGCCAGAAAGAAAAACACCAATACAGTATACTAACGCATATATATGGCATTTAGAAAGATGGTAACAATAACCCTGTATACGAGACAGCAAAAGAGACACTGATGTATAAAACAGTCTTTTGGACTCTATGGGAGAGGGAGAGGGTGGGAAGATTTGGGAGAATGGCATTGAAACATGTATAACATCATGTATGAAACGAGTTGCCAGTCCAGGTTCGATGCACGATACTGGATGCTTGGGGCTGGTGCACTGGGACAACCCAGAGGGATGGTAAGGGGAGGGAGGAGGGAGGAGGGTTCAGGATGGGGAACATGTGTATACCCATGGCGGATTCATGTTCATACATGGCAAAACCAATACAATATTGTAAAGTTAAAAAATAAAATAAAATAAAAAATAAAGTATCAATTTCACAGGTACCAAAGATTAGGATAGGAAATGGAAGACCATTGTTCAGTCTACCATATTTTCCCTATGGTCTTTCCATCCTCACTTAACCATTCCAGTGAGGGATGCATCTGACCACAGGGTGTCAACTCAAGGCTTGTCTAACCTAGCATAATTTTCCTCCGTTTCTTGCTGATACGATTATTTAGGTTGTTTTGCATCATCTCACTACTCTTTGCACTTCTGGGTGTCTCAAAGCCCTCATTTATAATATTATGCTGCCATCAGCACTTTAGAGTGTGTCTGTGGTTAAAGGTCATTTTTCATTAAGGTCTGGAATATTGTTGACATGGCTGACAGTAGGTACTATTACTTATTCCAAGTATAAGAACGGGTGGAACACTTCCATTAGGCCTAAATATCTATTGAAACAATAACTGAAGATATTCCTTAAGCAGATCATTTACATATAAAAAAGATGAAGTCTTATTTCAGTAGTAGAATATATATCACATGTAATATTTTCACCTAAGCATGTATACCTTGCATTGGGATGCATTTTTCATTTTTCTTCACTGAAAATCTATATAAAATTTTATCCTAGAAATATGGAAGGAGACTTTTTAATGTTCTGTTAATGTATTATTTTTATTTTTAAAAGTTTTTCTTGCATTCATCAATGCTTTATTTTTCTCTTTTCTGTGTCTCACAGTTCCAGTCCTACAATGGTTCAAATTGAAAAATTAGTTCTATGTATTTGTACCTTTGTATATGTAGTAGAAAATTTTCTTCTGCATTTATTCTAATTTCAGATTTAAGAAACAGAACTCCCATTAAAAAATTTCTTGTAGACTATGTGATTCTATGATATGCTAAAATGTATTTTTTAAATGTATTATTTTACTCTGCTGCTAAGTCACTTCAGTCGTGTCCAACTCTGTGTGACCCCATGGACTGCAGCCTACCAGGCTCCTCCGTCCATGGGATTTTCCAGGCAAGAGTACTGGAGTGGGGTGCCATTGCCTTCTCCATTTTTTTTTTTTTTACTCTAAGTTCTCGAAAATACTTTCCTTAAACATCTAGCCCAATTTGGGGATGTCCATTTTGTGCTGAGTGTAAATAATGCTTATAGATCTGGGGTTTCAGTGTTTTGTTTAAAAAAAAAAAATCATTACTACTTTCATGAAGCTTATAGTGAGGAAAACAGTAATAAGCAAATATATATATATTATTCAATATACAATCTACAAATAACATACATTGATATTGTATGTGTGCAAAGAGCTATTATCTCTACCAAAACTAAGAATGTTTGAGGTTGTGGGACAAGTTCAATATTTTGGAGATTTCCCATCCCATCATATGCAGTTCCTTTAGTGCACTAAGAATGACATAAATATTGGTGATTATGAAGGAAGCCATTTGTCTATAAGACTATTGGGCAGATATATATTCAATTTTCTGATAAAACAATATCTTCTTCAAAAATCAACATTATATAAACACTAGACATTCTCATGACAACAAAAGAGACTTAGACTCGGTAGAACCACTACTTTAATTAAAGCTCTCTGGCTACCTCCCCTGTCTATTATCAACCTTCTATTCTAGAAGGAAAGAGGACTTGTAAAATACAATTCAGATGAGTGTTTGGACATAATAGTGGGAAAACTTAGGCACTACATGGTTTGTAATAAGCAGGTCATGAAACAGAAAGTTTTGTAGTGAGAGATACAGCATAATACACAACAAGTAGAATTTGAGAAAATGCCAGCTGCTGTTTTCTGAATTTTATTCACTAAGTGACTCAATACTTTGTTGCCTAACTGAGGTCAAGATAAGAATGCATAATCTAATGCTAGACCACAAATTTTGTGACAGGAAACACATCATAATGCCTAGCTTACAATTCAAATTATAAACTAGCCAATCATCATAGAGTTATTTTTCTTACCGATGAGTCATCTAATTTGCAACCTAAAACCAATAATAATTCATCTTCTAATTTTATTTGTGATGTTTAACAATGTTATAGAGCATGTAAGTGTTTTCTCTCAGTGCTAAATTTAAAATCAATATAAATCAGATGTGCTTGAATTACAAAGCTTTTGAAATAGAAAAAAAATAACACTGCCTGTATTTCTAACATTCATTTGGTGACAAAGATCTCTTTATATAAATGAGTAAAAATGTGGAAATTATATTTTTTCAAGTTTAATTTTGATTATTTTAATTGTATATTACCCGATATATAAATACATAAATTATCACTCATCATGTCTCAAAATGGAATATTAATTAATTCTCAGTTTTAAGTAGAGAGATTATATCTCTTTTACATCACCAGGTAGATGGGATGTGCCACTTTATTGACTCATGCTGTTAAGTCTCCATCATGCTCCCCCATCTGTGCTCTTCCCTAGCTAACTCTCCACATAGAAATGCCAGGTTGGTTAATTTGTCTTCCTTGTCTCTTCTCTTGTCACAACAGAAATTTGGAATGTTGGACTAAGGCTTTAAGACAACAGACAAGTTACAGGTCAGTTCAACTCTAGCAGACAAATCTTTTATTAGATAGGCACTTCCAAGACATTGGAGTAGGCTGATCCCAGAGGAGTTCCTCCTCCTTCTTCTTGGCTTCCCCTGTTTATACTTCCCATCTCCTCCTTTTGGTTTTGTCCTGTGCAATATAGGGCTTGTACCCACCACCAATCAAAGAAAGAGAATATAAATGAGCATATGCTAAAGGCAGATTGACAATTGCAAGTTAAATAACAGCAGACTCTGTTGTTTATGTCTTCCCATAATTCAGTCTAATAAGATGCATATATATGTAGAATATTTATGAACCATTAGTGGGCTCCTGGGTGCCTAAGATTACTTGGAGAAACACCAGTTGTTAATTTGTATCCACTGTGTGCCTAGGATGCAAGTGCAGGAGTTGGAAAAATCTGTGTGGTTATTTCTGGATCTTTGAGCTTTCCTGGGACCAGCTTGCATCTTTTTCAGCTAGGCCAACACTCATGTCTAACTTCCTAACTAACAATAAGGAATATTTTAAATGTGAATAGATTCACATAACTTCCCTGCTTACCTATCACATTATCTTTACCATCGCTTAGTGTTAAGGTTACTGCTTTCCTACAAACAAATGCAATACTAGATTTTAATATTTTCTATTATCACTCTTTGGGCTTTTATGTGTTAGGAATTTAGGAATCAATGAACTAAAATAAACCAGAAAGGGTGAATTTAATTTAGATGACTATTACATCTACTACTGTGCAAGAATCTCTTAGAAGAAATGGACTAGCCTTCTTAGTTAACAAGAGTCTGAAATGCAGTACTTGGATGCAATCTCAAAAAAGATAGAATGATCTATGTTCATTTCCAAGGCAAACCATTCAATATCACAGGAACCCAAGACTATGCCCCATCACAATGGTGAAGAAGCTGAAGCTGAACAGTTTTATGAAGACCTACAAGACCTTCTAGAACTAACTCCAAAAAAAAAAAAAGTATTTCTCATCACAGGCGACTGGAATGAAAATTAGGAATCAAGAGATACCTGGAGTAACAGGCAAGTTTGGCCTTGGGGTACAAAATGAAGCAAAAAAAAAAAGGCTAAAAGTGTTTTGCCAAGTAAACTCACTGGTCATAGCAAACACCCTATTACAACAACACAAGAGATGACTATATACATGGACATCACCAGATGGTCAGTACAGAAATTGAACTGATTATATTATGAGTATACAGGGGAAGTCACAAATGGTTTCAAGGGTTAGAACTGATAAACAGAATGCCTAAAGAACTATAGACAGAGGTTCATGACATTGTACAGGAGGCGATGATCAAAACCATCCCCAAGAAAAAGAAATGCAAAAAGGCAAAATGGCTGTCTGAGGGGGCCTTACAAACAGCTGAGAAAAGAAGTGAAGTGAAACGCAAAGGAGAAAAGGAAAGATACATCAATTTGAAAGCAGAGTTTCAAAGAATAGCAAGGAGAGATAAGAAAACTTTCTGAAGTGAACAATGAAAAGAAATAGAGGAAAACAATAGAGTAGGAAAGACTAGAGATCTCTTCAAGAAAATTAGAGATACCCAGGTCTAGTCAAGGCTATAGTTTTTCCAGTGGTCATGTATGGATGTGAGAGTTGGACTGTGAAGAAAGCTGAGTGCTGAAGAATTGATGCTTTTGAACTGTGGTGTTGGAGAAGACTCTTGAGAGTCCCTTGGACTGCAAGGAGATCCAACCAGTCCATTCTGAAGGAGATCAGCCCTGGGATTTCTTTGGAAGGAATGATGCTAAAGCTGAAACTCCAGTACTTTGGCCACCTCATGCGAAGAGTTGACTCATTGGTAAAGACTCTGATGCTGGAAGGGATTGGGGGCAGGAGGAGAAGGGGACGACAGAGAATGAGATGGCTGGATGGCATCACTGACTTGATGGACGTGAGTCTGAGTGAACTCCGGGAGTTGGTGATGGACAGGGAGGCCTGGCGTGCTGCAATTCATGGGGTTGCAAAGAGTCAGACATGACTGAGCAACTGAACTGCACTGAACTGAGGAGATATTTCATGCCAAGATGGACAAAATGAAGAATAGAAATGGTATTGACCTAACAGAAGCAGAATACATTAAGAAGAGGTGGCAAGAATATACAGAAGAAATATACCAAAAAAAAAAAAAAATCTTAATGAGCCAGATAACCACAAAGGTGTGATTACTCACCTAGAGCCAGACATCTTGAAGTGTGAAGTCAAGTGGGCCTTAGGAAGCATTACTGTGAACAAAGCTAGTGCAGGTGATGAAATTCCAGTTGAGCGATTTCAAGTCCTAAAAGATGATGGTGTTAAAGTGCTACACTGAATATGTCAGCAAATTTGGAAAATTCAGCAGGGTCCACAAGATTGGAAAATGTCAGTTTTCATTCCAGCTCCAAAGAAGGGAAATAACAAAGAATGTTAAAAGTACCATAAAATTGCACTCATCTCATATAGTAGCAAAGTAATGCTCAAAATTCTCCAAGCTAGGCTTCAAAAATATGTGAACCCAGAACCCCCAGATATTCAAGTTCCTGTTCCTAAAGTGCACAGGAACCAGAGACAAATTGCCAAAATCCAGTGGATCATAGAAAAAGCAAGAGAATTCTGGAAGAACATCTACTTCTGCTTCATTGACTAATGCTAAAGCCTTAGACTGTGTGGATCACAACAAACTGTGGATAGTTCTTAAAGAGATGGTAATACCAGACCGCTTACCTGCCTCCTGGGAAATCTGTATGGAGGTCAAGGAGCAACGGTTAGATCTGGACATGGAACAACAGACAGATTCCAAATTGGGACAGGAGTACGTCAAGGCTGTATATTGTCACCCTGCTTATTTAACTTATATGCAGAGTACATCATAAGGAATGCTGGGCTGGATGAAGCACAAGTTGGAATCAACTTTTTCTGGAGAAATATCAATTACCTCAGAAATGCAGATGACACCACTCTTATGGCAGACAATGAAGAGGAACTAAAGAACCTCTTGATTAAGGTGAGAGAGGAGAGTGAAAAAGCTGGCTTAAAACACAAAATTCAAAAAACTAAAATGATGACATCTGGTCCCATCACTTCATAGCAAGTAGATGGGGAAACAATGGAAACAGTGACAGACTTTTCATTCTTGAACTCCAAAATCACTGCAGATGGTGACTGTAGCCATGAAATTAAAAGATACTTGTCCCTTGGAAGAAAAACTATGATAAACCTAGATAGTGTATTAAGTAGAGACATAACTTTTTTGACCAAGGTGTGTCTAGTCAAAGCTATGGTTTTGCCAGTCATCATATATGGATGTGAGAGTTGGACCATAAAGAAGGCTGAGTGCTGAAGAATTGATGCTTTTGAGCTTTAGAGTTGGATAAGACTCTTGAGAGTCCCTTGGACTCCACAGAGATCAACCCCATCCATCCTAAAGGAAATTAACTCTTACTAAACATTGAAAGGACTTATGTTGAAGCTGAAGCTCCAATACTTTGGCCACCTGATGAGAAGAGTGAACTGATTGGAAAAGATCCTGATGCTGGGAAAGACTGAAAGCAGGAAGAGAAGGGGACGACAGAGGATGAGATGGTTGGATGGCATCACTGATTCAATGGACATGAGTTTGAACAAGCTCTGGGGGATGGTGAAGGACCCGAAAGCCTGCTGTGCTGTAGTCCATGGCATTGCAAAGAGTCAGACACAACTGAGCAATAGAACAATAACAATTGTAAATAAGAAGCATTGGAACCGTTCTGTCTTATTCAACATAATATCTTTAGTTCTAACAGTAAATGACAATTTTAGGTGCTTTATAAACCTTGTTATCTGGATGACTAAGTGGATGAATGAAAGAGGAAGCCTCTGTTGCAGGTATATTTTCATGCTCATCATGTACTGTCTGATGGTGAGAGTTACTTGCTGTATCAGGGGAATATCCAGGACTGTTTTTCCATTGGTCATGGGGACTCCAGCAAATGAGGATCAGGGCTTTTGTTTAGTCACGGTGGGTTTTTCAATCTTAGGGCTTCCAGGAGGGCAGAGGCGGAAACTGAACCATATATTAATGATTTCAGCTTAGTCTTTACTGACTAGCAGAATGGTTCCAGATGAACATACAAGAAATGTTATGGATCAGCAGGCTCCAAATGCTGTAGCTGGATCACCCTCACATAAGTATAACTACTAGTCCTTGAGGCTCTTCAGGGCAGTGTGCATATGCTGAAGCATTCTTGTTAGTGAGCAGGGGATATTAGAAAATCTCATTGATTTTCTAGCTGAAGAAATCTAGTTTACCAGTCAAGATGTGGAAAATTGCTTATATGATTATGCATAAAGCTATCTTTGTATGAGAGGAACGTAGTATGTAAAAAGCAATGGTCTGTGTTATTTCACTGAGGTTAAAGGAGAATAATTAAAATATAAATACATGAGAGGCTTCTAAGAAAAAGATGAATAAATTCTTTCTGTGGTTTTTTTTATAACAAAGTCTTAAATTCTCATCATTAATGATAGTATTGGAGCCCATGAGGACAGAAGTGAGTGAAGTGAAAGTCCTTCAGTCTGAAGTGAGTGAAGTCTTGCCCAGGTCTTTGTGACCCTGTGGACTATACAGTCCAAGAATTCTCCAGGCTAGAATACTGGAATGGGTAGCCTTTCCCTTCTCTAGGGGATCTTCCCAACCCAGGGATCGAACTCAGATTTCCCACATTGCAGGCAGATTCTTTACCAGCTGAGCCATAAGGGAAGCCTGAGGACTCAAGAGTCATGGCTAAAACTGAAATTAGATGAGAATAAAACTGGTGTCCTTATAATCAACCACTTCTAACATCTCATTACTCAAAAGTAAATGAATTCAGGACCTATAACATCAATGGTTAAGTCTAATATTTTAAATATAAAGTGCCTGGTTCATTGGCTTCCCCAGTGGCTCAGCAGTAAAGAATCCACCTGCAGTGTAGGAGACCCAGGTTTGATTCCTCGGTCAGGAAGATCCCCTGGAGGAGAACATGGCAATCCACTTCAGTATTCTTGCCAGGAGAATTCAATGAACTGAGGAGCTTGGCAGGCTAGAGTCCACAGCATCACAAAGAGTTGGACATGACTGAAGTGAGAGCACCCCACATGCACCCAGTCAATTAGAAGAATTAAGTTCCAAAGAGAACATATATAGGTCCAAAGGGGATCATTTCCCTATATGATATTTAAATGAATTTGTAAAGTTTCCATACTTTTCTACAATCTGAGGTTGTGATGAAGCAAAAAAGGTTACGTTGTCTGATTATTTATCAATTGCATGTACAGTTCTGCTCTGGAGGTTTCTTAATTCAAGAGTATCATTGCATTTACTATTACAGTATGCCTTATTAAAACATGTATTCATGCAGTCACTATAAAGATAGTTTTCTCTTCAATTTTTTTTATTTTACAAGTATACTATCACAGTAATATCTGAAGATTGTATTAACCACACTGAATTTAAAAATATAAAATACAGTCAAAATTAGAAATCTCTAATTTTCTACTTAACTATGTGAGGATATGAATATAAGCTTGGCAAATACAACTATTTATAGAAGTACTCTGCTGCTCATGAAGCTAACACCTAGCAGCCATCACTTCTAATTTTGTAAATTGACTTAAAAAAACTTTTAATCAAAATAAATCAAGTTGATTTAGAAGAATAGTAATTTGATCTCAATGAAAAGTCATGCTTTCCCTATATGAAAATCCCTATACTAAATCCTTTAAGTACAATCATTTTAAAGTAATGCTTAATAAGATTTAGATATTGATATTGTCTATTTGAGATTTTTGTTTCTTGTTATCTTGTGATCAGTGATGTAACCTGATGTCCATGGTAGATGATCAATTTCAGCATACATTTGGAGAAAGTTATTCATTTGTTTTCAACATTTTTAGAAACAAATGCAGTGCATTATTTCTCATTAGAAATGTTCACATTTGTATTTTTAGCACCTTACTGTCTGATAGATTTATTGTAATATTTTTTAAGAACTTTATAATCAGTAAAAGTAAATGAGTAATCTCATATCATTGAGTAAAAGACAAAACCCCTGAACCAATAGTATTTAGATACTTACCTTAGGTTATAATACCTAAAAATATTTAGATTCTTAGAGGTTCAAAGACAGGACTACTGAGGCCACACTTCCCAGGTGTTCCATATACACCTGGTCTATAATTTCTCATGTTTTCTCTGACTCTCTCAGCTATAGGCTTGGTGCTTCCTGTAATTCAAATTCCAAGTTAGGGGCTATGCACATGCTGGTTAGTACAGCATATTTCCTTCAGTGGCCACAGCATAAAATACTTCTCCCACTGGCCTAAAGAATAGAAGCACTTAGCTGTGTAGTAAGAGGCTCACCTCTGAGTAGAAATCATTTTGTAAAAGTAAGAATCTTTCATATCATTCTTTTTTTTAAACCTTTTTTAAATATAAATTTATTTATTTTAATTGGAGTAATTGTAATTACTTTACAATATCGTATTGGTTTTGCCATATATCATCATGAATCTGCCACGGATGTACACTCACGTCATTCTTGAAAGACATGTCTTTATGTCGAGAAAAAGTTAGAAAAAATGGAACTTATAGTTTTTATTTATCATTTTGACTGGCTGTAAAATTGAGAAATTTGTTTGGTGTACAAATGTTTCACGTTATTAGTAAGACTATGGCAGAAGTTGGAAGCACAAAGTGGAAATTCATAAAACTCTACTATTATTATAAATGAAAGTACTTTGTTAAACTTGAAAAAAATTATAAGAAATTCTGCATATGATGTGACTACAGGAGCAGAGTTGTAGGATGGGACTGTCCAGGTCAGTTATCATATATGTAGATTCTTCTATCTGTGGGAAACTCTGAATCTATAACATCAACAAGTTAATTTTCAGCCAGTTCCTAGATATATACTTTAAAACATTTTCTAAAGTGGGTTTCAGATCCTGAAATAGAGAAACATTATGAAATAGAGAAATATTATGTAAAACAAAGATTTTACATAGTGTTCTGAATGAGAACAATAACAGAATTCCTTGACATTCATTACTACCTCTTAACTTTTAGGGGTTTCCCAAGTGGTGTTGGTGGAAAAGAACCCACTTGGCAATCAAGGAGACTTAAGAGATGTGGGTTTGATACCTGGGTAGAGAAGATCCCCTGGAATATAGGAAATGGCAACTCACTCCAGTATTCTTTCCTGCAGAATCCCATGGACAGAGGAGCCTGGTGCTGCAAAGAGTCAGACATGACTGAAGTGAACTGGCATGCATGCATACTTTTTATGGTGCCTCTGAATCCCTTTACTCTATTTGCCTCCAATATTAGGATTCCCATCATGCATCTGTACAGAGTTATTCACTGAATTCTGTGACATTTTCCTCTATTGGATGTAAAGCATTGCAGCCAAGCAGCCTCATTGCAGTAAAGCTGAGGCCCTAATAGAGTTGGAAATACTCATGGTACTCATTTTATTTTGACTGAAGATGAGATGGCTGGATGGCATCACTGACTCGATGGACCTGCGTCTGAGTGAACTCCGGGAGTTGGTGATGGACAGGGAGGCCTGGAGTGCTGCGATTCATGGGGTCACAAAGAGTCGGACACGACTGAGCGACTGAACTGAACTGAACTGAATTTAGGTAGTTGGGATTATAATATCAGATTATTTGACCCAGTCACATTCTCTAGTGTCTTATTTAAACCCCTATGCAATGACAACATCATACTTTGAAACTTGGAATTTATCAGAGTACTAAACTATCGGAGTTCTTACATGGCATGCAGTCCAATACACAGAGTTAGTCATAATTTCTCTCCAGTTCAAAACCTAACCCCATCAAGGTTTTATCTTTTGCTAACTTAGTTTTACTATTTAATCTGAGAAGGACTCTGTGGATCTGGGCCTGGAAGCCTTTTTTTGTTCCCCATTTCCTGTAGGCAACACTCCAGCCTCTGTGACTTCCCTGAGTTCCAAACAGTTGCTCATCAAGGGAGAAGCAGCCAAAAAATCACCAGAGGCAAGATTAGAAGAATTAGAGAAGCTCATCAAGTCTAAGAAACTGGCCACCTGAGACCCTGTATTTGCCTTCATATTATCAGTAACCCTGCCCTTGAAACATTGCTATAAAACTCCTCATCAAATCCTCCTGGGTTGGGATTCAGTTTTTCAATACAGGACCCATTTTGTCCCCTTTTGCATGACAAAGCAATAATGCTATCCTTTTCTACTTCAACCAAAACTCTGTCTTAGAGATTCAATTTGGCACACGTGTACACAGAAGCTGAGTTTTGGCATCACCACATAATTATTTCCTTAATCCTATGGAGGAAATATGACCCCTGCCATATCAATAAGCAAAGGATGTTGTGGCCTTCATGACATCAGCCACATAGCCTTCTAGACTGTGCACCCTGGTGGGATGCAGGATGGAGAAAAAACCTGAATATTGGCTCTAGATAATTGAGGTGCATATCAATAGAATGATTTCAAGGTGAAGAGGAAGAGATAAAACTTACAACAGCTTCATGCTCTTTCTTCTGTAACTCAGCTTGCTTCTTGCAAAGTCATGTAAGTCACAAAGTCTTAGGAAAATGAAGACTTACAACAATGCTAGGAACTGAACCTTATCTCATTTACCCTTGCTCTGCGTTTGCAATTGCCTAACCCCTGTATGCCAAAGTCTTTGACTGTGGGGATCACAATAAACTGTGGAAAATTCCGAAAGATATGGGAATACCAGAACACCTGATCTGCCTCTTGAGAAACCTATATGCAGGTCAGGAAGCAACAGTTAGAACTGGACATGGAACAACAGACTGGTTCCAAATAGGAAAAGGAGTACGTCAAGGCTGTATATTGTCACCCTGCTTATTTAACTTCTATGCAGAGTACATCATGAGAAACACTGGGCTGGAAGAAGCACAAGCTGGAATCAAGATTGCCAGGAGAAATATCAATAACCTCAGATATGCAGATGACACCACCCTTATCGCAGAAAGTGAAGAGGAACTAAAAAGCCTCTTGATGAAAGTGAAAGAGGAGAGTAAAAAAGTTGGCTTAAAGCTCAACATTCAGAAAACGAAGATCATGGCATCTGGTCCCATTGCTTCATGGGAAATAGATGGGCAAACAGTGGAGACAGTGGCAGACTTTATTTTGGGGGGCTCCAAAATCACTGCAGATGGTGATTGCAGCCATGAAATTAAAAGACACTTACTCCTTGGAAGGAAAGTTATGACCAACCTAGATAGCATATTGAAAAGCAGAGATATTACTTTGGCAACAAAAGTCTGTCTATTCAAGGCTATGGTTTTTCCAGTGGTCATGTATGAATGTGAGAGCTGGACTGTGAAGAAAGCTGAGCACCAAAGAATTGATGCTTTTGAACTGTGGTGTTGGAGAAGACTCTTGAGAATCCTTTGGACTGCAAGGAGATCCAACCAGTCCATCCTAAAGGAGATCAGTCCTGGGTGGTCATTGGAAGGACTGATGCTGAAGCTGAAACTCCAATACTTTGGCCATCTCATGTGAAGAGTTGACTCATTGGAAAAGACCCTGATGCTGGGAGGGATTGGGGGCAGGAGGAGAAGGGGATGACAGAGGATGAGATGACTGGATGGCATCACCAACTTGATGCACATGAATTTGGGTGAACTCTGGGAGTTGGTGATGGACAGGGAGGCCTGGCGTGCTGCAATTCATGGGGTCACAAAGAGTGGGACACGACTAAGAGACTGAAAGAAACTGATCTGTAATCCTGCTTAACCATGCTTGTTTGTGTAAAGCTCAGGCATTCCCCTGCCCTGTCCTAACCACTGTTCCTCTGCGCATAGCAAACCCCTAGTTTAAACTAGCCTATTAATAGTCAGCATTGCCCACTATAATCTGATGTCATGCACTACCTATAAAAACTTTGCAGCCCCTTTGTTCAAGGCTCAGAGCTTGGAGTGCTAAGTGCTCTGGGCCGGCCAGCATAAAGAAACCTGAATTCTCCAGCTCTGAGTGAGATGCTTAGTTTTTCGATTACTGGTTTCTGCAACAAAGTAACCCAGACCCTTGCATTTTCCTGTATTAGATACAGAAGCACAAAATTCCATAACTTGAGGTGTCTGTTTTTCTTTAATTAATGAAACTGAGCAAGGGGTGGGGGGGTGTCTTGTGGGGGCCCTCTTGGAAACAAAAGCATTTCTGTGTCCCCCATTTTCTTGTTTGTGGGAAATAGGCTTCATTCAGCCTCCAAGATGACCCAAGGACAAAAGAGCAGATAAAACCAAGGAGGGTCTTGGAATGCAGGAATGGAAAAACCAGACCCTTATCGTCTTTCCAACCCCCACGTTGTAACTATTAATGGATTTCAGGTCCTCCTGAGCAGTATAACCTGTCTATTTGCCTTACTCTTCCCCCACCCAGTGCCTCATCCAATCAGAAAATGACCCGCAAGACCCCCGATCCCATTCCTTGTGCCCTAGGTATAAAAGTGGACTAAGGACCCCTGTTCAGCACCGGTTCTCCCTTGAGCTGGACTCCTGTTCTAACAGCGTCTCTCATTCTAATAAACTATATTTCCCTCTCATTCTGTCTCATGTCTGAAAATTATTTTCCAACCCGCACACAGACCACAACACAAGCTCTTCCCTAGTTACAAAGTGAAGTGAAGTAGCTCAGGCATGGCCGACTCTTTGCGACCCCATGGACTGTAGCCCACCAGGCTCCTCCATCCATGCAATTTTCCAGGCAAGAGTACTGGAGGGTGTTGCTATTTCCTTCTCCAGGGGATCTTCCTGACCTAGGGATTGAACCCAGGTCCTCTGCATTGCAGGCAGATGCTTTACTATCCGAGCCATCAGGGAAGACCCTAGTTACAAAGGACAAGTTCAAACAGCTGCTAATAAGGGAAAGGAGGATATGTAGAAACAAGGGAGGAGCAGTCAAGAAACAATACTGCAGCCTTGGGGCAGGATCTTGGTTACTCCTCAAGGAATATACATAACAATATCATCAAATTCTTCTTCAGGAATTAAGGCCCCTGTCAGAGTAAAAGATGGTAACTTCAGGCTGAGCACAAGATTCCTGGAGCATCACCCTGTTATCACACCACCAACTAATCAGAAGTACTACAGTCTGCAACCCTCATCTCAAAATTTACTTTTCAAAACTTCTCCCTGAAAACCATCTGGGAGTTTGGAAATTTTGAGAAAGAGCATCTGTTCTCCTTGCTTGGCCAAACAACAAATTTCTTTCCACTCCAAACTCTGTTTTGGTTTGTTTGGTCTCACTGTGTGAGACACAAGAACCAGTTCTGTAACATTAACAGTAATAACTTGATGTGCAGACTACCTGGTCCATGTTGCAAAAATTCCTGTATATCTTGGCCCCTTTCATATCACTTCAGAACAGTTCCTCAAAGCTAAATGAGAGGCTGTCTTCTGAGCTTAAGTCCGCAGAAAGTCTGTCAAATAGTACAAAATTCTCAGCTTTTATGTTCTGTTTTTTGTTTTTGTTTTACCCCCATTCCACAATAGAAATAAGTAAAATAATGATCCTTCCCTGTTCTAGTTATCTTCCTTTAAAACATGCTAAGGTTTGATTGAGGTAATGACATAATATAGTTGTGCTTTGTATTTTTAATATTAAATTGAAAACTATAATTCCTCATATTTGAAGGGGAGCAAATTTGCCACCCTCAAGTATATCTCTGTCATTTTAATTATTTTAAAATAAAAAGCATCCCTATGAACAAATCTAGTGGAGGTGATAGAATTCCATTTGAGCTATTTCAAATCCTAAAACATGATGGTGTTTAAGTGATGCACTCAGTATGGCAGCAAATTGGAAAACTCAGCAGTGACCACAGGACTGGAAAAGTTCACTTTTCATTCCTATCCCAAAGAAAGGCAATGCCAAAGAATGCTCAGACTACCACAAAATAGCACTCATCTCAAACACTAGCAAAGTAATGCTCAAAATTCTCCAAATAAAGCTTCAACAGTATGTGAACCATGAAATTCCAGATGTTTAAGCTGGATATAGTAAAGGCAGAGGAACCAGAGATCAAATTGCCAACATCTGTTGGATCATCGAAAAAGCAAGATAATTCCAGAAAAAAACATCTGTTTCTGCTTTATAGACTACACCAAAGCCTTTGACTGTGTAGATCACAACAAACTGTAGAAAAGTCTTCAAGAGATGGGAATATCAGACCACCTGACCTGCCTCCTGAGAGATCTGTATGCAGGTCAAGAAGAAACGATTAGAACCGGACATGGAACAACAGACTCGTTCCAAATGGGGAAAGGAGTACGTCAAGCCTGTATATTGTCACCCTGCTTATTTAACTTATATGCAGAGTACATCATGCAAAATGCCAGGCTGGATGAATCACAAGCTGGAATCAAGAGTGTGGGAGAAATATAAACAACCTCAGATATGCAGATGACACCACCCTTATGGCAGAAAGTGAAGAGGAACTAAGAAGCCTCTTGATGAAAGTGAAAGAGGAGAGTGAAAAAGCTGGCTTAAAACTCAACATTCAGAAAACTAAGATCATGGCATCTGGTCCCATCACTTCATGGCAGGTAGACAGGGAAGCATTGGAAACAGTGACAAACTTTATTTTGGAAGGATCCAAAATCACTGCAGATGTTGACTGTAGCCATGAAATTAAAAGACGCTTGTTCCTTGGAAGAAAATCTATGACCAACCTAGACAGTGTATTAAAAAGCAGAGACATTACTTTGCCAAGTCTAGTCCATATAGTCAAAGCTATGGTTTCTCCAGTAGTCATATACGGATGTGAGAGTTGGACTATAAAGAAAACTTAGTGCCAAAGAACTGATGCTTTTGAACTGTGGTGTTGGAGAAGACTCTTGAGAGTCCCTTGGACTACGAGGAAATCCAACCAGTCAATCCTAAAGGAAATCAGTCCTGAATATTCATTGGAAGGACTGATGCTGAAGCTGAAACTCACATATTTTGGCGAGCTGATGCAAAGAACTGACTCTTTGGAAAAACCCCTGATGGTGGGAAAGATTGAAGGCAGGAGGAGAAGGGGATGACAAAGGATGAGATGGTTGGATGGCATCACCAACTTGATGGACATGAGTGTGAATAAGCTTCAGGAGTTGGTGATGGACCAGGGAGCCTGGCATGCTGTAGTTCATGGTGTCACAAATAATCCAACTGAATGACTGAACTGAACTGAATGAACTAAATTTTTGACTATGAACAACCGATTTAAAAAACCTGTGTTTGTATCCTGACTATGGTTACTTGAGGTCATCACATAGTATAGTTGTAATTCATATTTTTAATCTTAACTTGAAAACTATACTTCCTCACATTTGAAGGGGAGCAAAATTGCCACCCTCAAATATATCTCTGGCATTTTAATTATTTTAAACTAATTAATTTTCTAACAGCAAATTGTGAATACCACATAGGAGTTATCTTTTTTGTAAAAAATATTTGCATTTATAAGGGAAATCTCTATTTGGAAGTGTTTCTCTCTATACCAGGTATGAAAGGGAAAGTCACTCAGTCATCTCCAACATTTTGCAACCCATGGATATTAGAGTCCATGGAATTCTCCAGGCCAGAATACTGGAGTGGGTAGCCTTTCCCTTCTCCAGGGGATCCTCCCAACCCAAGGATTGATCCCAGGTCTCCCCCATTGCAGGCAGAGTCTTTATCAGCTGAGTCACAAGGGAAGACCAAGAATACTGGAGTGGGTAGCCTATCCCTTCTCCAGCAGATCTTCCCAACCCAGGAATTGAACCAAGGTCTCCCCCATTGCAGGCAGATTCTTTACCAATTGAGCTATCAGGGAATCCCATACCAGGAAGTAAAGGATGAGAAAAACTCCTTTTATCAGTGGAAAAAGCAATGGGGAATCTTTGTAACAACTTCATCCTTCTTTATTGTGCTTTTCCTGGTCACTGCTCAAAACTGACTCTCTTCATACCCAACGTCTTCTTTTGTCTTTATTAAAGATGGTATTTAATGGGAGAACTTTAGTTATTTTGGTGAGTTCTTCAATTTCCCTTGATTGCTCCCATTTACACATATTATTAAAATTTTGATTTTCTCCTATTAATCAATATCATAATAATTTATTTGTAGAACACCAGAAGTACAAAGAAAGATGTAAGGAAACGTCTTCTTCCCTCTCATGGTATATCTGGGAGACCTAAAGAGTAATGTAAGTGACTGTACCTAAAAATTACATGATTCATAGAAGGGTTCAAATAAAGACAATAAAATATGAATCTAATTCTGAGGCAGTGTTCAAATTTAAAAATATATTTTTAAAATATACATATTCACAATATGTGTATGCATGAATATAAGATATACTCAAAAATATACATATTCAATCACATATATTTATTGAGCATCTTCTACTCAGTGTATACAACTGAAAAATGTACCTGCTTGGTGATGAAACCAAGCAGGACCCTGTGGGGCTCACACAGAGAAGCCTTTTTGTGTCCGCTGTTTCTTGCTCGCTGGAAATAGACTTTAACTTCCAAGACTTTACCTGAATCCCAAATGGCAAGTTCAAACAAGTTGCTAATCAGGAAAGGGAGGGGAAGAACAGTCAAGAAATAATACTGTGGCCTTGGAACAGGATCCTGATTTTGTCTCAAGGGATACACACAACAGTATCTTTGAGCTTTTCTGTGGAATTAAAACCCCAACAAATGAAAGATGTTAACTGCTTGATGAAGCATTCTTCATTCAATTTGGTAACCTTGAGAACCATATGAATTCATCAGGAGACTACCTGAGACCAGAATAAAGGAATGCACACCCAGTACACACTGATTTTTATCAGTTACCCTACCTTTGAACCATTGCTATAAAACTTCTTAACAACTCCTCCCAGTTTGGGACATAGTTTTTGAGGGCATGCGTCTACTGTGTCCCCCTTTGCCTGGTAAAGCAGTAAAGTTGTTTTTTCATACTTCACCCAAAACTCTGTTTCTGAGATTCAGTTCAGCACCAGTGCACAGGGCCACTTTTTCAGCATCAAGGATACACAAGTCCAAATAATATTAAAAAAAAAAAAAGAATATATTTCCCCCCATAGACCTTAGAATATATTAGTGAAGTTCTATAAAAACAAAAATCTTTACTGAAGCCAGTTTCTTTATGACATAAGACCTTTCAGTAAAAGTTTTTTTTTTTTTTTTTCTCATGGCAAGTTTGCACAGTCTCAATTACAAAACATTGATAGGAATGTCCCCATAAAAAACAAACGAGGTAGCCTTTAGTACTCTCATATATATTTTTTTTAATTTTATTTTATTTTCAAACTCCACACAATTGTATTAGTTCTGCCAAACATCAAAATGAATCCATCACAGGTATACAGTACTCTCATATAATAATAGGTCCACTGATTTCTTTCTCTTGCCAACTCTCTGATTAGGAGAATTGAGAGTCAATATTCTGGCCTGGAGAATTCCATGGATTGTATAGTCCATGGGATTGCAAAGAGTCGGACACAACTGAGCAACTTTCACTTTCACTTTTCAAAGACATATGCTAAAGGATAATTAATGAGAGACAAGAGAAAAAGAAGATCTCATTTATCAGGTAAATAAAAATTTTTGCATCTGCTTGAAAATAATTTTGGCTTGAACAAATAGTTCAAATGTCAGAATAATTCAGAGTGGCAACCATCAAATATCCATTTTTTTACATGGTCAACTAAGCCAAACTCAACTTCTGCTTTTTAAGTCTGTCTATCACTAGTTGTAACATATAGGGAAGCTCAAATAACGGTAGCAACATTCTACTCAACTGCTGTAACAACCTCTGATGGTGCACCCTGAGGGGACTATGGATAGGAAAGCACAGGATACTGGCCCCCAGATAGCTGAGGTGCAGATCACAGGAATGATTTCAATAAGACCAGACTCCTGAAACTCCCCTTATATAGATAAATGTTAAATTCCTTAAGAGAATATCTGATTTTCTTGAGATATCTGATTTTCTTTAACAAAATCTTTTGATGTTCCAACTACCTGGTTTTTGTCGTGAAATCTCCTATACATCCTGGCTCCTCCCTTACATCTTTAGAGCAGTGCTTCAGATCTATCTGAGAGGCTGCATCCTGGGTTTAAGCCCTCAGGTTTGTTCAGAAAATAAAACACAATTTTCAACTTTTAGGTTGTACATTATTTTTGCAGTCAACAATGGATAAAAAATTATATAATATAAAATACCAGCTTAATAATACCAAGTTACTAAAATCTATATTCAAGAAAGGTATGAGTATATATTTACAAAATATTTACCTTTCCCTTACCCTTTCTGAAAAAACTTCCCCAAAAGATTTTCCTGATGTTTAACTCTGTGAAAATTAAAAATTTGTGGCCTCAGCTTAGCTAATTAGCAACAATGAAAATAAACAATTATTAGGTTTGTATGACTGGGGTAAAATATCCAAACTGCTTGAATAAAAAATCACTTGCCCCATGTTGGACCAATGCAAACTTCTGATGGCCTTTGGGACAATGAAAAACACAGATGTTGTACCAGTAAAGCCTATTTTGAGTTCCTTGTCTTTCCCACTGTTTCAAACAGCCTTTGGTAAATTCCTCTGCATTGTTTTCACTCTCTCCTTCTCTCTCTCTCTCTCTCTTTTTTTTTTTTTTTTTGCATTTTAGCTCCCATCAGCTTAACCCCCCTAGTTCAGGGCTTAGCAGGTCAACTTGGAGCTAGCAAGTAGTTCCATCCATAACCAGAATACCTAGCCCTTCATTCAGTCCTGAATTCCATATCAGAATCCCTCCCTTAGGTCCAGTCTGCATCCCCCAGTTTATGATGGCTTCTGGTGAAGCCTATTAAGATCCTGCAGTTCCATCCTGGGTACAATAGCCTTTCTGTGTTCCTTATTTCTTTGTATGAAAAAGATTTCAGACTTCCAGAACTTCCCTGAGTTCCAAAGGACAGATTCTAGCAGTTACTATTTAGGGAAGACAAGAAATGCAGAAACAAAGAAGGAACTTCCAGAAATAGTTCAACAAAGAAGAAACTCTAGGAAAAGTAAGATTTCAGTTTCTCCTTGAAATCTCCTTGAGCGATATATACATGACATATCTGAGTTCTTCTGAGGGAATTAAAGCCCCAACCCAGGTAGAGGATGGTAAGTAACTTCAGGCTTAGCACAAGGTTCCTGGAGCACCACTCTGCTGCTTTACACCAACTGTTCAGAAAAACAAAGCAAAACAAACAAACAAAAAATCATACTTCCTGCATCTCTCACTCCAAAATAACTTAATTAAAAGATTGATTTAATATCTCTAGTAAAAAGTTAATTAGATAAAAGGTACTTAAAACCAAAGTTACAACCCAGTTTTTTTAGGGAGCTGGAATCAACTGCATTTTTGTTGTAAATCTATGCAGAGCCAAAGATGTGGCTCTAGAAGTTCACAGTTCATCTGCTTTTTGTTTTGTTTTGGTCAGGCTCTCAACTTTTCCTCTCAAAATGTTTGAAAAGATTAGGACATAGGAAACTGAATTGCCCTGCATTTAATCTGTTCCTTTGTGTATATTACATTTTCTACCCCCATCTTTTCTAAGACCTAAGAGTCATTCTTTGGAAAGCAAACTTCAGGGTGAAGGTTCTCATCAGACAGGAAAAAATAAAAAGGAGGTATTTGAAAACTGGGCCAGTGAGAAATCTTACAAATTTTTTCCAAAGACCCAACTATCTATTTACATCAGTTTGTATGTTGTGTGTGTGTGTAATGTAAGTTATATTTTCTTACCTCTGGCTGATATTGCTGAAATTAATTTAAGAAGAGCTCTATCTAGTTGGTTTGAAGGCAAGTTCTTGTGAGAATGGAGCATCAACAGAAACTAATCAAAATGCTTTTGAAATTCATGTGATTTGAGATGATTTTCAGTAAACAGAAGTTTGTATGGACTTCCCTGGTTGTCCAGTGGTTAAGAATCCACCTCACAATGCAGGGGATGAAGATTTGATCCTTGGTCAGGGAACTAATACCCCTCACACCTAGGGACAACTAATCCTGTACACCACAACTGGAGAGTCCACGCACCAGTGTGAAAAAGGTTCCACGTGATGCAACAAAGATACTGCTTGCTGTAACTGAAACCCAAATTAGCCTAATAAATAAATATTTTTAAAAGTTAAATTTGTTGGTTTAATTTTTAATGTTATCAATACTGAATGTAATACAAATAAACAACTTTTATTATAAATAATAAGTTCAAGTTATCCCTGTTAGAAAATTTGTCATTAATTTTTAACATTATCAATACTGAATGTAATACAAATAAACAACTTTTATTATAAATAATAAGTTCAAGTTATCTCTGTTAGAAAATTTGTCAGCAAAAATAACTTAGAATGGAGGATAGGATGATTTTGTATTTCTCATAAAGATTTTTTGGGTAATCTAAACAATTATTGGGAGCAAATAATTTAGACAGATATTAGTAGGATAAGAGCTTATAGATAGAAAAATTTATCAAAAATTATATTTAATAGTACATGTTCTTAAAAACAGCTTCCAAAATCATTTTGGTAAATTGACTTTCAGTTCAGTTCAGTTCAGTCACTCAGTTGTGTCCGACTCTTTGCGACCCTATGAATCACAGCACGCCAGGCCTCCCTGTCCATCACCAACTCCTGGAGTTCACTCAGACTCACGTCCATCGAGTCAGTGATCCCATCCAGCCATCTCATCCTCTGTTGTCCCCTTCTTCTCCTGCCCCCAATCCCTCCCAGCATCAGAGTCTTTTCCAATGAGTCAACTTTTCGCATGAGGTGGCCAAAGTACTGGAGTAACAGGCAAATTTGGCCTTGGAATATGGAATGAAGCAGGACAAAGACTAATAGAGTTTTGCCAAGAAAACGCACTGGTCATAGCAAACACCCTCTTCCAACACAAGAGAAGACTCTACACATGGACATCACCAGATGGTCAACAATGAAATCGGACTGATTATATTATTTGCAGCCAAAGATGGGGAAGCTCTATACAGTAAAAAAAAAAAACAAACAAACAAACAAAAAAACAAGACCAGGAGCTGGCTGTGGCTCAGGTCATGAACTACTTATTGCCAAATTCAGACTTAAATTGAAGAAAGTAGAGAAAACCACTAGACCATTCAGGAATGACCTGGATCAAATCCTTTGCTCTTGAACATGGGGTATCTCCTCAAAGTCGCTCCAGCGCTGCCCAGCCGCCACTCCAGCTGGAGCTGGAGCAGACCGGAAGCTGACTGTGGCTCAGATCATGGACTTATTACTGTCAAATTCAGACTTAAAGTGAAGAAAGTAGGGGAAACCAATAGACCATTCAGGTATGACCTAAATCAAATCCCTTATGATTATACAGTGGAAGTGAGAAATAGATTTAAGGGACTAGATCTGATAGATAGAGTGCCTGATGAACTATGGACTGAGGTTCATGATACTGTACAGGAGACAGGGATCAAGACCATCCCCATGGAAAAGAAATTGACTTTAGAGTCATGCTTAATTCAATTCAATGAAATAAATTTATTATATATCTTTCAAACTGAACAAAAAACAAACAAACAGAAAATGTGCCAACTTTAAGAGCTATGAGTTAATTTTTATTTGGGTCTTACTGAGGATTGTTGATCAGGAGACAACCTCTCGTATAGCATTGAGGAACCACGCCAAAGAAGCAGAGGAAGAGGACAGTATATATGTGATTTTGGTGAAGGGGGTACCTGAAATAAAACTTATATTTTGATAGAAGGTTGTTGGTAGTCACAAGAAACAAATGTCTGTGTTAATAATTTTAGTGCTGTTTTAGGTATGAGAAGATGCAAAAGTTTGAGCTCATAAAAATCTCTTCTGAAATTATTTAATACTATCTGAAATATGTTCTGCTGATTTTTCCTCAAGCACACTGTGCCTCATTCCTGATCTCCACCCTGAAATCTTTTCTGGGGCTGTTGAAGGTCAGTAACTCCAGTGGTTAATTACCTAATCCCTGTACAGCTGGCTGGTGAGTGACATTCTTTCTTTGACATCTACATCATTCCAAATAGGAAAAGATAAAATAGTGAACTATTAATTACAGAACATAGGCTTTTCTACTCTTGATTTTCTATTACAGGGGAAACAGATACTTGGATCTAATAGAAAACATATTTTGTACTGTCTGAGAAATTATTCATGAAAAAGTACATTTCTGGAAATTATAAAAAATATTTACATTATTTCCAATCTAAAGAATACTAATGTAAAGAACCGTTCATTATTTCTTATTTTTTCATTAAAACTTAAGCTTTCTCAGGATAAAAATTCTAATATATATAAGTGAAGAAAAATAGAATGTGTTTTGGCTAAGAAAAGTTTGAGAAATGAAGGTGTATTATTGTTAAATGAGATTGATTTTAGATAAACTAGAACTTCTTATTACTAAGAAATAGAAGGAAGAAAATGAAAGACAAATTAAATACATATGAAAAGAAAAAGACACAGAGAAAATTTTGCCTTGCATAATCAAGCTTGCTGAAATGGAATTTCTATTTAAGGGTTTTAAAAATTAATCTTTAATATCAATAACGTACTTAGGTAAAACTAGAATCTAATTTCCTTTCATATTCTAAAAGGACAAATTTTTGTGGTCTGTTCTTTATAATAAGGAATTATAAGAAGGCTTTTCTTTACTTTTTAACTGATCTGTTTAGAAAACAAAGATTCTGTTTCTATGAAAGCTATTTTTATTCTATTTTATGTTGTCTTACTCAAGTCTTTGATTAAGTAGAACAAATCTGCTTAATATTAAAAGAGCTAAGTTTTTCTAGTAGATAATGAAGTATTAAATTTCATAATGATCTATAATTCAGTGGTGTTTTAAGAGTTTTAAAACTTGAAAAAAATATTTTTGACAAAATTTCCAAAAGCAAATTCTGAATAAATTATTTTGACTACAATGTAAGTTTGGAATATTCCAGAGGTAGCCTGGAACATTTCAAAGTATATGTTCTCTCCTCTTTAAAAGAAGAGAACCATTAAACTAATTAAGGCTTACTTGCATTGTCACATAAGTGATTCTAAACCTTTGATTATATTTGAATAGATATATGTTATTAATGTGAATACCCTACAAATTGTGAAATTCTTAAAAATCTGAGATGTCCCATTATAATTCTGTAAGCAACTATTTTGGCCCTTTCCTGTTTCTCTATTTCTGTTCACCTTACACCTTAATTATAAACAAGATCTCTAGGTAACCTTTTTACTTATCTCCTGATTTTTGTTCTACTAAACGCACACAATACATTGTCTAAACTGTTGATTTTTCCCCTAGATTAAAAGAAGTCAAAATGAAGAATTAATAGCTAAAGAACGAGTGGCTCTCTACCCACGGGAAGTCTCCTTAGCAATCCTTTAGGCAGACCTTGTGGGCAAGATGATGTCTGAAGAAAGCTCACGAGGAGTCAGCCAGCCTGTGCATGATGAAAAGTGATGCAGAACCTAACCTTCTGCTTCAATGGTTACCTGAGATTACTTCACCTTTTTCCTTCTAAATATTTATGGGTGAGCACAATCTCGTGTTGGTTTTTGAGAATATGAGCCCAACTTCTTCCCCAATGGCCAGATTTCTGATTTAAAGAGCTTACCTTTCACCAACGTTTGCCTCTGGAATACTGGCTTTTGAGTGGAGGGTAACTGAACTTGAGTTCAAAAACAATGTTATCATTCTTAATTCTAATTATCTTAAAATGTTCTACAATGTCCTCTGAGACCACAGTTTTAAAATATCAAGAAGTAAATTATTTTCTTATTGCTATTCTTTTACCTTCTGAAATTGGTTTTGTCAAAATTGTGACACTAAGGCTGAACTTGAGCATCAGGTCAAAGTTCTAGCTGACTTTCAAGCAAAGACAGCATCAACCAAATCCGCAAGGACTGTGGCACATGTATATAAAACCCATTCTGCTTCTGCAAACATGACCCTTTTTGCCAGACTTTTGTCATCCTGATGTTCTTGTTACATGGCAACAGTCTGCTTATGAATCAGAAAAATTTAGATGGGAAACAAGACAGCTTCTGAGATCTTCCTGACTCCATAGCAGAGTCCATTTTTCAGGGTTGTTTTTTTTTTTTTCAATATTCTTCACCCATCACAGTACATTTAAGAAACTACTTTTGTTTTTCTGTTTTGTTCTTCAGACGGCCTCCCTCTGATCCTTGAATAACTCCATCTGGATTCACTGAACTACCATTTAGTATGGTTTTCAGTACATTCTTGTTATTGTGTTTTCTACATTATTTTAAACCTTCCCTTCTCACAATGCTGACACACTCACAGTGGAAAGAAACTGTTAGAAAATACGTTTCCCATGTGGGGTATACATTCCACAATCCCTGGTGGTTAAGGCACACACTTTATTGGGCAAATTATATAAACCTTAACAGAACCTTGCACATTTCTTGGGATTTTCACTGTTCTTACTTTACTCAGTCACTGGGCAAGGTTAAGAGAAGTAATAGAAAAACCTGTTTCAAGCAAAACAAAAATTAATACATGAGACTGAGTCAACTGATGAAGATATTTTTATGACTTTATGTTTAAAATATTGCTGGCTCTTTAATGATTTTTTTCCATACTTAAATAACTTTTTCTCTTAATCTCTCAAATTTTGTAAAATATTGAAAGGTTGTTGCTGAACCACGAAAGATGCCAGGATTCTTATCCTCCAGAGGAGAAGAATTCAATCTGGAGCCAGAGACAAGGCTTGATTGCTCAGAGCTTTTGTGTAATTTTATTAAAGTATAAAGGAGATAGAGAAAACTTCTGACATAGACATCAGAAAGGGGAAGAAAGAGTGTCCCCTTGCTAGTGTTAGCAATGGAGTTATATACCTTTTAATTAGTTATTACAATGAATCAAAAAAAAAAATATCTGGAGGTTGTAAAGATCTTACTAGACCCACTCCCATAATTTACATTTTAAGATAACAGAATTAGCCAGAAGGTTTTCAGGAAGGAGAAACTGTCCTCAAGCAGGATACATTGTTGTTGTATAATCCCTAGTACAGAGTTTAAGCTGAGTTGTGTAATTTACTAAGACTAAGGACTACCAGGAGATCCAACCAGTCCATTCTAAAGGAGATCTGTCCTGGGTGTTCTTTGAAAGGAATGATGCTGAAGCTGAAACTCCAGTACTTGGCCACCTCATGTGAAGAGTTGACTCATTGGAAAAGACTCTGATGCTGGAAGGGATTGGAGCAGGAGGAGAATGGGATGACAGAGGATGAGATGGCTGGATGGCATCACTGACTTGATGGATGTGAGTTTGAGTGAACTCCAGGAGTTGATGATGGACAGGAAGGCCTGGCATGCTGCAATTCATGGGGTTGCAAAGAGTCAGACATGACTGAGTGACTAAACTGAACTGAACTGAAGGAATGTAGACAAAAACAAGTTTGTCCTTTCCTCCTCCTTGAGAATTCCAGACCCCTATTTCCACTTCGAGAGCCCCAGACCCCTTTCTCCTCCTTGGGAATTCCAGACCCCTTTCTCCTTGAGGACCCTGGGACTTCTTATCAACCTGCCTAGGAACTGACTCTCTCAATATGCCATTGTGAACAAAGTTAAAACATTTAATTTTTCTCCCTACCTGGTCCCTCTAAAATCTGGTAACCCTTAGGTAGCATTTTTATTTTCATCCATCTTGTAACAAAACACATTTGTAAACATGAGGTACATTACCAAGGCATTGACTGAAAAAAAAAAAAAAAAAAAAAAGAATGAAATGGGATTGAAGGGAAAGTCTGAAACTTTAAGTTTCAACAAAGCAATTTTAGAAATGAGCTTATATAGTCAATCACTGTTCTTGTTGCATTTTTATAAGGAATCAGGTCAAGTTTAATACAAAACAAATCAATTTTATTGTGATTTTTCTTTGGTAAAAACGGGGGGTAATTGTAGAGAAAAATAAATATTTGAATTTTTTCAATATTAGATTCTGGTCTCGTAAATTTCATTTTAGGTATATTTATACCTATAAGGGCTTCCCAGGTGGCAATAATGGTAAAGAACCTCCCTGCCAATGCAGGAGACATAAGAGACGTGGGTTCAACCCCTGGGTTGGGAATGTCCCCTGGAGGAGGGAATGGCAACCCACTCCAGTATTCTTGCCTGGAGAATCTTATGGACAAAAGATCCTGGAAGGCTACAAGTCCACAGGATCACAAAGAGTTGGATGAGTTGGACACAACTGAAGCAACTTAGCATGCACATATAACTATAAACTGGTCTGGGTCCTGAATTCTTCTAATTTCCACAAATATTTAGCTACAACTCACCAAACTAACATTTTCCATTTTCTCCTTTCCTTCTTATTTGAATTGTTAAGAACAAATGCAGCACTTGAGCTCAATTGGGAGGGATCTTGTAAAGTGTTCTTAAACACTGACACTGACAAAAGGTGGAAGATATTGAGCCTGGAGGACACATGTCACAGCCAAGGAAGAATCCACCTAACAAAACTCATTCTGAACAAATGTTGGAGCCTCTGAATCAAGTTGATGTGGAAATAAATAGCTGACATCGAGGTAGACTGCTTCCATTCAAGACATAAGATCAAGATTTCACACTTTAACCAAATGTGAAACATTTTCTTCTTATTTTTCTTTCTTTTACTCTGGCATTAGCCTAGAAAGGTATCCCAAATCACTGCTAAAGTGGGAGGAGAGGGATGGGAGTAACTTCAACAACTTCGGATGACTCTTTACTGCAGGCTAGAAGATTCTCTTCCCACATGCTCTAAATTCCTGACTCCTGGCCTGAAGGGGTAAATGTGCCCTGAAAGGATTTGCCTTTGTCTATGGAATATGTCATCCTCTTTGGGCCCACAAATGGCTAGATGTCTTGTGCATAATGGCAATTCCTCTTAGATTACCTAACTGTGCCCTAACTGTTCCAGAAAGGACCTACACAGGGGCTTCTCATGATTCAGGGCTTGTTTCCTTTGTCAGGGCCCTACTTCCTTGATTAAGACTAAATATAAATAAGCTTATTATCAGAAATCTCTCCTTAACAATTGAATATATTACAGATTTCCCTGCTAAGATATTAGTTGCCCAGAAAAATCTTTGCACTCTGACAATGGCTGTTCATGATAATAGGATAGTCTTTGATTATCTTTTATTTAGTCAAGGTGTATATGTTATAGCCAATACCACCTGTACCTGATTGACTCTTTTGGGAATGTTGAAACTCCTTTACATAAGATCATTTAGCAGGAATTAAGTGTTGCTCCCACAATGAGGTCTTTCTTGATTGATTTTGGTCTTGAGCACTATATACTCCAAAGTATGTACACTGAAAAATTAAGGATTATCCACATATTATAATTGTAATAATCCCCCTGATCTGTTGTATTGTCTCAAAAAGTTTAAATGCATGTTCACAAGTGATAACTACTGACCAAGTTACATCCTTAAGACTGGAATGTCAGACAAGGAACAAAAGGAAACAAACATTATGAACCTGGAACATAATCTGTGAATGTCATAGGGATTAAGCAAAAATATCATGCCCTATGGACATCATATCAAAGATAAACAAAGCTACAAAGCATTGCTGAGGTTGATGCTGATGCCTCACATTTTGATCATTTCTCCCAGTTGTGGTGTGAGTCTGATCAAAATGGCAAGGTGTGTGAATTATTTGCAGCCAAAGATGGAACTCTATGCAGTCAGCAAAAACAGGACATGGAGTTGACCATGGCTCAGATCATCAGCTTCTTATTGCAAAATCCAGGCTTAAATTAAGAAAGTAGGAAAAACAACTAGGCCATTCAGGTATGAACTAAATCAAAACACTTATGATAATACAGTAGAGGTGATCAATAGATTCAAAGGATTAGATCTGGTAGAGAGAGTGCCTGAAGAACTATGGACACAGGTTCATAACACTGTGCAGGAGTCAGGAACCACCAGGGAAGCCCTGTCAGTAACCAAAATCATCCAAAGAGAGAGAGAGAGAGAGAGAGAGAGAGAGAGAGAGAGAGAGACAAAGAAATGCAAGAAAGCAAAGTTTTTGTCTGAAGAGGCCTTACACATAGCTGAGGAAAGATGTGAAGCAAAAAGCAAGGGGAAAACAAAAAAAAAAAGGCAAAGATACACCCAACTGAATACAACTTCAGAGAATAATAAGTAGAGATAAGAAGGCCTTCTTACATGAGCAGTGCAAAGAAGTAGAGGAAAAATATAGAATGGGAAACACAAGAGATCACTTCAAGAAAATGAGATATCAAGGGAAAATTTCATGCAAGGAAGGCCATGATAAAGGACAGAAAACGTAAGAACTTAACAGAAGCAGAAGATATTAAAAAGACATGGTAAGAATATATAGAAGGACTATACAAAAAGTATCTTAATGACCCAGATAATTATGATGATGCGGTCACTCACCTAGAGCCTGACATCCTGGAGTGTGAAGTCAAGTGGGACTTAGGAAGAATTGCTACAAACAAGGCTAGTAGAGGTGATGGAGTTCCAGCTGAGCTATTTAAAATCTTAAAAGTGATTACAAGTTTTTCTATTAGATTGTAGTTTTGATGACATAGAGTTGTATTATTTTTCTGTTGACCAATCATGATGCAATGGTGTTAAGTGAATAATCATAGTTGTTAAGTTACATAATCACGATTGAAAGATATTTATCCGTTTTCACAACCAATAGCCAGACAAAAAATAGAATATAATTACAATTGCAAGCCATAATTTGAACATGATTAGCTTTAAAATATAAAATAATTACATGCAATTTGGAAATTCAATGAGAGTGACAGAAGTGGGAGTGCACACATGAACATGCTTTTATTTGCCCAGTCGGTCTATGTCTTTTGGTTGGTGCATTTAATTCATTTATATAATGTAATCATCAATATACATGATCATATTGCCATTTTCTTAATTGTTTGGGGTTTATTTCTGTAGGTCTTTTCCTTCTCTTGTGTTTCCTACTTAGAGAAGTTCCTCAGCATTTGTTGTAAAGCTGGTTTGGTGGTGCTGAATTCTGTTAAGTTCTGCTTATCTGCAAAGCTTTTGATTTCTCCATGAAATCTAAATGAGAATCTTGCTGGGTATAGTATTCTTTGTGGTAGGTTCTTCCCTTTCATCATGTTAAATATATCATGCCAATCCCTTCTGGCTTGTAGACTTTCTGTTGCAAAATCAACTGATAGCCTGATGGGAGTTCCCTTCTATGTTTGTTGCTTTTCCCTTATTGCTCTTAATGTTTTATGTTTGTATAATTTTTGTCAGTTTGCTTACATGTGTCTTGGTGTGGCCCTCCTTGGATTTATCCTGCCTGCGGCTCTCTATGCTTCCTGGACTTGGTTGGCAATTTCCTTTCCCATGTTAGGGAAGTTTTCAGCTATTATCTCTTCAAATATTTTCTCAGTTCCTTTCTCTCTTCTTCTTCTGGGACCTTAATAATGCAAATGTTGCTGTGTTTAATGTTGTCCCAGGGGTCCCTTATGTTGTCTTCGTTTCTTTTCATTCTTTCTCTATATTCTGTTCTGTGGCAGTGATTTCCAGCATTCTGTCCTCTAGGCCATTTATCTGCTCTTCTGCCTCAATTATTCTCCTACTGATTCCTTCCAGTATATTATTCACCCCTGTTTGTTCTTTAGTTCTTGTAGGTCTTTGGTAAACATTTCTTCCACCTCCTCAATCTTTGCCTCCATTCTTTCCCTGAGATCCTGGATTAGCCTCACCATCATTATTCTGAATTCTTTAAGTGGAAGGTTGCCTATCTCCACTGCATTTAGTTGTTTTTCTAGGATTGTATCTTGTCCCTTCATTTAGTACATAAATTTCTGCTTTGTCATCATGATTAAGTTTCTGTAATATGGCTTTTCTTTGAGCTGAGGTGGGACTATGTTTCTTCCTGCTCCTTCTATATTCCCTCTAATGGAGGCTAAAGGGCTTGTGTAAGCTTCTTGATGAAAGTGACTGGCAATGGAAAAAATGTGGTCTTGCTCTGGTGGGCAGGACCTTGATCAGTAAAGCTTTAACCCAATGTTCTGCTTATGGGTGGGGTTACATTTCTTCCCTGGTAGTTTTTTTGGCTTGAGGCAACCCAGCCCTGGGGTCTACAGGCTCTTGTGCTCAGTCACTCACTCATGTCCAACTCTTCATCTATAGCCTGCCAGGTTCCTCTGTCCTGGCATTTTCCAGGAAAGAATACTGGAGTGGGTTGCCATTTACTTCTCCACAGGCTCTATAGTAAGGTTAAAGGTGACATCCAAGAGGGCTTATGACAAGGGGGACCTTCCCGGGCTGCTGCTGCCAGTGCACCCATCCCTGTGGTGAGTCCCTGCTGACCCACGTCTCTACAGGAGGCCCTCCAACAGTAGCAGGTAGTTTTGGTTCACTGTCCTGTGGGGTCACTGCTCCTTTCCTCTGGGTTTTGGTGAGATTTTCTTTGTGTCCTCCAATATTGGAGTCTCTGTTTTCCCCAGTCTTATGGAAGTCCTATAATCAAATCCCATTGGCCTTTAAATTTTGATTCCTTAGGGATTCCCAGTCTCTATGTCAGATTGCCAGTCTGGGAAGCTTGATGTGGAGTTCAGAATCTTCACAATAGTGGGAGAACTTCTTGGGCATTATTGTTCTCCAGTTTGTGGGTCACCTACCCATTTGGTATGGGATATGATTTTATCATGATTTTGCCCCTCTTACCATCTTGCTGAAGCTTCTTCTTTGTCTTTAGAAATGGGTATCTATTTTTGGTGGGTTCTAGTATCCTCCTGTCAACATCTAGTTGCAATTTTGGTGCTCTTGATGTCCTTCTATTGTGCCATTCTGAACCCTGGACTAATTTTTAAATTCTGCATATTTATATCTATGATAAAAAATAATTTGATTTATGTCAAAAAGCCCAAGAAATCAAATAAAAAACTGTAAATAAGCATGTCATATCCATATCCTGGGGTGTTTCTGATTTCTCCTCTGATAAGGGTCCTTCTGTCTAGGTTGGAGAATGCCTTTTAAATGATGTCTTTTCCAGCATGAATAATTGCCTGATTGCAAGTCATATGACATCTGATCTTCATCCAAAGATAGATTACTGTGATGAGCTTCAGAAGCAAACTTAGAATATCCTTTTAACAATTCAATTAAACTTTTTTGATAATGTAACATAGCAATCAGAAGCCATATAGGACATGAGAGTTAAACAATAAATACGAAACTATAAAGATAATTAACAACAATAGAAATTAAGATCTATGGAAATTTTGTCCCTTTAAAATCACCCTAATTTGTCAAGATGGTGAGGTAGAAAGACGTGCACTCATCTTCTCTTGCAAGAGCACCAAAATTGCAACTAGCTGCTGAACAACTATCAACATAGGAGAATGCTGGATCCCACCAAAAAAGATACTCTATGTCCAAGGGCAAAGAGAAGCCCGAACAATACAGTAGAGGGGTGCAATCATGTTTAAAACCAAGTCTCAGACCCGCCAGAGATGCTCAGATGGGGTAAACACAACCTTGTGTACACCAGGACTGAGGGAAAGGAGCAGTGACCACCACAAGAGACTGAGCAAAATCTGTCTTTGGGTGTCTGAATGTCCCCTGCAGAGGCAGGGTCAGTGGTGACCAGCTCTGGGGACAAGAGCTCTAGCTGAAGTAGACCTAGGAGGTGCGGGATGTGGCATTATTCCTCTTGGAGGAGGTCACAATTAGCCTCACTATAGAGCCACCAAGCAGACAACCCACAGACTAGAGAACAATTATACCAAAGTTCTCACACTGGTGCAAAAGTTTTAGGGCCCACAGCAGATTTCCCAACCTGGAGATCCAGCAAAAGGACTGAGAACACCCAGGGAAACAGACTCTTGGAGGGTACACCAAAAAAGTTGTACACACCAGGACTCAGGATAAAGGAGCAATGACCCCACAAGAGCCTGAGCTAGACTTGCCTGTGAGTGTCAGGGAGTCTCTGTCAGAGGTGTGGGTTGACAGTGGGATGCCACAGGGTCATGGGCACTGACCACAACAGCCCTGGGAGCTGCGTCCTTTTATGCCACCTGGTATAAGTCCTTTAAAGGAGATTGCCATAGTTATCCCTACCATAGTTTGGCCTCAGGCCAAACTACAGGGAGGGAACACAGCCCCACACATCAGCTGAAAATTGGATTAGGAATTTACTGAACAACCACAGAAAGTTCCAATTTTACCCGCAGCCAGTCCTCCCACCAGAAAGCTTACACAAGCTTCATCCTCATTCATCAGAGAGCAAACAGAATGAAAAGCAAAATCACAAAAACCAGCAAACTGATCACATGGGTCACAATCTTGTCTAACTCAAGGAAATTATGAACCATATCATGTAGGGCCACCCACAATGGAAGCGTCATGGAAGAGAGTGCTGACAAAATGTGGTCCACTGGAAAAGGGCATGGCGAACCACTTCAGCATTCTTTCCTTGAAAACATGAACAGTATGTAAAGGTAAAAAGATATGACACTAAAAAATGAGCCCAGATCGATAGGTGCCCAATATACTATGGGAGAAGAACAGAGAAACAGCTTCAGAAGGAATGAATGGACTGAGCCAAAGTGGAAACAACACTCAGTTGTGGATGTGTCTGGTGGTGAAAGTGATATCTAATGCTGTAAAAAACAATATTGCATAGGAACCTGAAATGTTAGATCCATGAATCAAGGTAAATTGGAAGTGGTCAAACAGGAGATAGCAAGAGTGAACATCAACATTTTAGGAATCAGTGAACAAAAATGGACTGGAATGGGTGGATTTAATTCAGATGACCATTATAGCTACTATAGCTACCATTAGCTACTACTAATGTACTACTACTACATTATAGCTATTATAGTCCACTATAGCTACTAATGACCATTGTAGCTACATAGTAGCAACTGCTATAGCTACTATATCATAGTGGGCAGGAATTCCTTAGAAGAAATTGAGTAGCCCTCATGGTCAACAAGAGAGACTGAAATGCAGTAGTTGGATGCAGTCTCAGAAATGACAGAATGACCTCTATTCATTTCCAAGGGAAAGCAGTCAGTATCACAGTGATCCAAATCTATGCCCCAACCACTAATGCCAAAGAAGCTGAAGTTGAATAGTTCTATGAGGACCTACAAGACCTTCTATCATAAGCGACTGGATGCAAAAGTGAAGTCAAGAGATACTTGGCAAACAGGCAAATTTAGCCTTGGAGTACAAAATGAAGCAGGGCAAAGGCTAATAGAGTTTTGCCAAGAGAAGGCACTGGTCATAGCAAGCATCTTCTTCCAACATCACAGGAGATGACTTTCCATGTGGACCTCATTGGATGGTCAATACCATAATGAAATTGATTATATTCTTTACAGCTGAAGATGGGGAAACTATATTCAGTCAGCAAAAAACAAATCTGGGACTTGACTGTAGGTTAGATCATGAACCCCTCACTGAAAAACTCAGACTTAAAGAAAGTAGGGAAAACCATTAGACCATTCAGATATGACCTAAATCATATCCCTTACAACTATACAATGGAAGTGACAAATAGTTTTAAGGGATTAGATCTGACAAACAGAGTGCCTGAAGAACTATGAACAGAGGTTCATGACAATGTATAGGAGATGATGATCAAAACCACTCCCAAGAAAAGAAATGCAAAAAGGCAAAATGTCTGTCTGAGGAGACCTTACAAATAGCTGAGAAAAGAAGAGAAGTGAAATGCAAAGGAGAAAAGGAAAGATATATCCGTCTGAATGCAGAGTTTCAAAGAATAACAAGGAGAGATAAAAAAGCCTTCCTAGGTGAACAATGCAAAGAAATAGAAACCATAAATTGGGAAAGACTAGAGTTCTCTTCAAGGAAATTAGAGATACCAAGGGAACATTTCAGGCAAAGATGGGCACAATAAAGGACAAAAACTGGTATCTACATAACAGAAGCAGAAGATATTAAGAAAAGATGGAAAGAATACACAGAAGAACTATACAAAAAGGATCTTAATGACCCAGAAAACAACAATGGTGTGATCAACTGGTGTGACCTAGAGCCAGACGTCTTGGAGTGCCAAGTCAAGTGGGCATTAGGAAGCACCACTAAGAAAAAAACTACTGGATGTGGTGGAATTCCAGCTGATCTATTTCAAATCCTAAAAGATGCTGCTGCTAAAGTTCTGTACTCAATATACTATCAAATTTGGAAAACTCATCAGTGGCCACAGGACTGGAAAAGGTCAATTTTCATTACAATCCCAAAGAAAGGCAATGTCAAGTAATGTTCAAACTACCACACAATTTCACTCATTTCACATGCTACCTAAGTAATGATCAAAAGTCTCCAAGCTAGGCTTGAACAGTTGGAGAAGGCAATGGCACCCCACTCCAGTATTCTTGCCTGAAAATCCCATGGATGGAAGAGCCTGGTAGGCTGCAGTCCATGGGGTCGCTAAGAGTCGGACATGACTGAGCAACTTCACTTTGGGTTTTCACTTTCATGCGCTGGAGAAGGAAATGGCAACCCACTCTAGTGTTCTTGCCTGGAGAATCCCAGGGACGGGGGAGCCTGGTGGGCTGCTGTCTATGGGGTCCCACAGAGTCAGACACGACTGACGCGACTTAGCAGCAGCAGCAGCAGCAGTAGCAGTAGTAGCAGGGTCTGTTGGGAAAGGAGGCTTCAGGGATCTAAGTCCTTTACCACCAAAACAGCTTCACTTTAATTAGTTTTATATATTTGCCTCCCAAATAAGATTTCTCTGAAGATTTTCTGCTAACAACAGTTTGAAGATTTAGATTAAGTAATAAATTTTAAAATGTAACTTTTGAGCACCTTAAGGTAGAGGAAAGCCACTTATTTTCTTTAGATAGAATTTATAGGTAATCTCGGAGAAGGCAATGGCAACCCACTCCAGTACTCTTGCCTGGAAAATCCCATGGGTGGAGGAGCCTGGTAGGCTGCAGTCCATGGGGTCGCTAAGAGTCAGATACGACTGAGCGACTTCACTTTCACTTTTCACTTTCCTGCATTGGAGGAGGAAATGGCAACCCACTGGAGTGTTCTTGCCTGGAGAATCCCAGGGACGGCGGGCCTGGTAGGCTGCCATCTATGGGGTCACACAGAGTCGGACACGACCGAAGTGACTTAGTAGTAGTAGCAGACTTGAAAAGTACATGAACCCAGAACTTCCAGATGTTCAAGCTGGATTTAATAAAGTCAGAACAACCAGATAACAAATTGTCAGCATACTTTGGATCATAGATAAATCAAGATAATTCCAGAAGAACATCATCTTATGCTTTATTGACTACTTTAAAGCCTTTGACTATGTGGATCACAGCAAACTGGAAATTTCTTAAAGAGATGGGAATATCAGACCACTTGCATGCCTCCTAAGATATCCGTATGCAGATCAAAAAGCAACAGTAAGAAATGAACATGGAACAATGCACTTGTTCAAAATGGAAGATGAGTATGTCAATTTTGTATATTGTCATCCTGTTTATTTAACTTATATGCAGCTTACACCATATGAAATGTTGGACTGGAATAATCACCAGCTGGAATCAAGATTATCAGGATCAGTATCAATAACCTCAGCTATGCAGATGACACTACCCTTATGACAGAAAGCAAAAAGTAACTAAAGAAACCCTGATGAAAGTGAAAGAGGAGAGTGAAAAAGCTGTCTTAAATCTCAGCACTAAAAAAATGAAGATTTTGGCATCCGATCTCATCACTTCATGGCAAATATTTCAGAGAATGATTACTGAATCATATCATGAGAGTATATTTAGTTTTATAAGAAATTGCCAAGATATGTTCCAAAATCACTGAATTAATTTTCATTCCTATGAAAAATAAATCAGAATTTCAGTTGATTCGCATTCTTGCTGTGCATGTGTGCATGCTCAGTCACTCAGTTTATCCCAACTCTTTGTGACCCCATGGACTGTAGTCCATCAGGCTCCTCTGTCCATGGAATTTTCCAAGCAAGCATACTGGGATGGGTTGCCATTTTCTTCTTCAGGGGAACTTCCCAACCCAGGGATCAAACACTCTTCTCTTGTGTTTCCTTCATTGACAGGCTTGTTAAGATTTTTTTTTTCCCCTCAATTTCTCCCTAACTTTTGTTTTCCATTTTAGTCATCTTATTGGTATGTGCTAATTGCTTATTGTTAATTTATTCACAATGCTGCTGCTGCTAAGTCACTTCAGTCATGTCTGACTCTGTGTGACCCCATAGATGGCAGCCACTAGGCTCCCCCATCCCTGGGATTCTCCAGGCAAGAACACTCGAGTGGGTTGCCATTTCCTTCTCCAATGCAGGAAAGTGAAAATTGAAAGTGAAGTTGCTTAGTCATGTCCGACTCTTAGCGACCCCATGGACTGCAGCCTACCAGGCTCCTCCATCCATGGGATTTTCCAGGCAAGAGTACTGGAGTGGGGTGCCATTGTCTTCTCCGTTGATTCACAATACTACTTGACAAATAGTGTTGAACATCTTTTTACATGCTTATTTACCATTTGTTATTTGCTTTATGTGATTTATGTTTAGATTTTTGTCCTATTTTATTTGTTTAGAATTTACTTATTTTTTAATAGAAGGATAATTGCTTTACAATTTTATTGTTTCTGTCCAACCTCAACATGGATCAGATATAGGTATACATATATCCCCTCCCTCTTGAACCTCTCTCCCATCTCCCTCCCCATCCAACACTTCTAGGTTGATACAGAGCTCCTGTTTGAGTTTCCTGAGCCATAGAGCAAATTCCTATTGGCTACCTATTTTATATATTATAACATAAGTTTCCATGTTACTCTTTCCATACTTCTTACCCTCTGTTCCTCTCCATCCATGTCCATAAGTCTATTCTCTATGTCTCTTTGACCATTTTTGCCTATAAATAAATTCTTCAATACAATTTTTCTAGATTCTGTATATATGCCTTAGAATATGGTATTTATATTTCCCCTTCTGACTTACTTCCTCTGTATAATAGGTTCTAGGTTCATACACTTCATTAGAACTGACTTAAATGTGTTCCCCTTTATGGCTGAGTAATATTCCATTGTGTATATGTACCACAAATTCTTTATTCATTTATCTGATGATGGAAATCTAGGTTGCTTCCATGTTCTAACTATTGTAAATAGTGCTGTAATGAACAGTGGGATACAGGTGTCTTTTTCAATTTTGGTTTCCTTAGGGTATATGCCTAGGAGTGGTATTACTGGGTCATATGGTGGCTTTATTCTTGTTTCTTAAGGAATCTACAAACTATCTTCCATAGTGGCTGTATCAGTTTACTCCCCCCACCAACAGTACAAGAGGGTTCCCTTTTCTCCACACCCTCTCCAGCATTTATTGTTTGTAGACTTTTTGATGATGGCCATTCTGATTGATGAGGTGATATCTCAGTGTACTTTTGATTTACATTTCTCTAATAGTGAGTGATGTTGAGCATCTTTTCATGTGTTTGTCAGCCATCTGTAGGTCTTCTTTGGAGAAATATCTGTTAGTTCTCTGGCCCATGTTTAGACTGGGTCGTTTACTTTTCTGGCATTGAGCTGCATGAGCTGCTTGTATATTTTGGAGATTAATTATTTGTCAGTTGCTTTGTTTGCTATTATTTTCTCCCACTATGAAGGCTATCTTTTCACCTTGCTTACAGTTTCCTTCATTGTGCAAAAGCTTTTACATTTAATTAGGTTCCATTTGTTTATTTTTGCTTTTATTTCCATTACTCTGGGAGTTGGGTCATAGGGGATCCTGCTGTGATTTATGTCAAAGCGTGTTTTGTCTATATTTTCTTCTAGGAGTTTTATAATTTTTGATCTTACATTTAGATCTTTAATCCACTTTGAGTTTATTTTTGTGTATGGTATTAGAAAGTGTTTTAGTTTCATTATTTTGAAGGTGGTTGACTGGTTTTCTCAGCACTGCTTGTAAAGAGATTGCCTTTTCTCCACTGTATATTATTGATTCTTTTGTCAAAGATAAGGTATTCATCGGTGCATGGATTTATCACCAGGCTTTCTATTTTGTCCCATTGATCTGTATTTCTGTCTTTGTACCAGTACCATATTGTCTTGATGACTGTAGCTTTGCAGTATAGTCTGAAGTGAGGCAGGTTGATTCCTCCAGTTCCATTCTTTTTTATCAAGGTTGCTTTGTCTATTCGAGGTTTTATGTATTTCTGTACAAAGTGTGAAATTATTTGTTCTAGTTCTGTGAAAAATACCATTGATAGCTTGATAGGGATTGCATTGAATCTACAGATTGCTTCAGATAGTATACTCATTTTCACCATACTGATTCTTCTGATCCATGAACATGGTATATTTCTCCATCTATTTGTGTCATCTTTGATTTCTTTCATCAGTGCTTTATAGTTTTCTATAAATAGGCCTTTTATTTCTTTTGGTAGATTTATTCCTAAGTATTTTACTCTTTTCATTGCAATGGTGAGTGGAATTGTTTCCTTAATTTCTCTGTTTTCTCATTGTTAGTGTACCAGAATGCAAGGGATTTCTGTATATTAATTTTGCATCCTGCAACTTTACTGTATTCGTTGATTAGCTCTAGTAATTTTCTGGCGGTGTCTTTAGGGTTTTCTAAGTAGGGGATCATGTCGTCTGCAAACAGTGAGAGTTTTGTTTCTTCTTTTCCAATCTGGATTCCTTTTATTTCTTTTTCCTCTTTGATTGCTTTGGTTAAAACTTCCAAAACTATGTTGAATAATAGAGGTAAGAATGGGCACCCTTGGCTTGTGCCTGACTTTAGGGGGAGTATTAGATGTCAGCTAAAGAATAAAAAAATATTAAAAATACAAATTTTTTTTAATTTTTTTGGAAGCTAAACAACACACTTCTGAATAACCAATAAATCAAAGAAGAAATAAAAAAAGACTTCAAAATATGCATAGAAATGAATGAAAATGAAAACATGACAACCCAAAACCTATGGGATTCAGTAAAAGCATCGCTTTTAGTGCTTTTAGTTTTAGATAAGAAAGGTTCATATCAATTCAAGCTTACCTCAAGAAAGAAGATAAAGTCAAATAAATCACCTAACTTTACACCTACAACAAGAAAAATAAGAAATTAAGAACCCCAGCATTCATAGAAGAAAAGAAATGACAAAAAATTAGGGCGGAAATAAATGAAAAAGAAACAAAGGAGCCTATAGCAAAAGTCAACAAAACTGAAAACTCGTTCTTTGAGAAGATAAATAAGTTAGACAAACCATTAGCCAGACTCATCAAGAAAAAAAGGGAGAAGAATCAAATCAACAAAATTAGAAATGAAAATGAATTAATCACAATGGACAACAGAAATACAAAGGATCATAAGAGACTACCATCAGCAACTATATGCCAATAAAATGGACAACTTGGAAGAAATGGACAAATTCTTAGAAAAGTACAACCTTCCAAAATAGAACCAGGAAGAAACAGAAAATCTTAACAGACCTATCTCCTGTCATCTTTTATATCTTCCTAGAAATTAGCATTTTTTAAAGCATATAATATTCTAACCAACCAACCACCCTGATGAATGGTGCTGATAACATCTATTCATGTTGTGGGGAAGGGGAATAAGGGAAATTTCTGTACCTCCTTATTAATTTTGTTGTAAAACTGCTCAACAAGCTTATTATACAGATAAGTATACATGTTCTATACATATGTGTTTATTGGACTGATGTAAAATGCATTTTTTAGGTCAAAAAAGTTTGCAAGCCATTGTAGTTAAGTATTATTGGCAAATAAAAGCACAAATTAACCTCAAAGAAAAAGAGATAAAACTATACCAGTCAACCATGAGTAAAAGCTAACTTCCTCAAACTTATGAACAATATTTCTATTTAAAAACACAACAATAAAGCTCCTGCACAGCTGATAACATACTTAATAGTAAAATACTTAAACACTGATCCAGTCATTTTGATTGAAAACCTAAGACTGTCTATGAACTCAGGGTCAATAATTTCTTTTATGAACTGTGGTCTAATTAAAAGATGAACTTAAACATGGACAGAAACATGTAAGCACCTTGCTTCTACAAGAAACAGCTCCAAATGTTTACTAAGTGTTTTGTTGCTTTGCTTGTTTTCAGTCAAGTTTTTGTCTCAATTCTGGCATTACCAGTTTTTGCTCATCTTATAGTCAAGGAAACCAGACTGCCAAGTTTAGCAACATTGTGTGTCAAAGAAAGATCAAATGAAGTGCAGATGAATGCCAGAAGACATTTCTATAAGTAATGTGATAAGCTTTAGAATATGAACTTTGCATATACACAATGGAGTATTACTCAGCTATAAAAAGGAATGTATTTGAGTCAGTTCTAATGAGGTGGATGAAACTGGAGCCTATTATACAGAATGAAGTACGTCAGAAAGAAAAACACCAACACTACATATTAATGCATATATATGGAATTAAGAAAGAGTGTAACAAGGATCTTCTATGCAAGGTAGCAAAAGAGACACAGGTGTAAAGAACAGACTTTTGGACTCTGTGGGAGAAGGCAAGGGTGGGATGATTTGAGAGAATTGCATTGAAATATGTATATTCAGTTTAGTTCAGTTCAGTTCAGTCACTCAGTCGTGTCCGACTCTTTGTGACCCCATAAACTGCAGCATGCCAGGCCTCCCGGTCCATCACCAACTCCCGGAGTTCACTCAGATTCACGTCCATAGAGTCAGTGATGCCATCCAGCCATCTCGTCCTCTGTCGTCCCCTTCTCCTGCCGCCTATCCCTCCCAGCATCAGAGTCTTTTCCAATGAGTCAACTCTTTGCATGAGGTGGCCAAAGTACTGGAGTTTCAGCTTTAGCATCATTCCTTCCAAAGAAATCCCAGGGCTGATCTCCTTTAGAATGGACTGGTTGGATCTCCTTGCAGTCCAAGGGATTCTCAAGAGTCTTCTCCAACATCACAGTTCAAAAGCATCAATTCTTCAGCACTCAGCTTTCTTCACAGTCCAACTCTCACATCCATACATGACCACAGGAAAAACCATAGCATTGGCTAGATGGAACTTTGTTGGCAAGCAAAGTATCTGTTTTTCAATATGCTATCTAGGTTGGTCATACTTTTCTTCCAACGAGTAAGTGTCTTTTAATTTCATGGCTGCAGTCACCATCTGACGTGATTTTTGAGCCCCCCAAAATAAAGTCTGACACTGTTTCCACTGTTTCCCCATCTATTTCCCATGAAGTGATGGGACCAGATCCGTGATCTTCATTTTCTGAATGTTGAGCTTTAAACCAACTTTTTCACTCTCCTCTTTCACTTTCATCAAGAGGCTTTTTAGTTCCTCTTCATTTTCTGCTATAAGGGTGGTCTCATCTGCATATCTGAGGTTATTGACATTTCTCCTGGGAATCTTGATTCCAGCTTCTGTTTCTTCCAGCTCAGAGTTTCTCATGATGTACTCTGCATATAAGTTACATATGCAAGGTGACAATATACAGCCTTGACGTACTCCTTTTCCTATTTGGAACCAGTCTGCTGTTCCATGTCCAGTTCTAACTGTTGCTTCCTGACCTGCATACAGATTTCTCAAGAGACAGGTCAGGTGTTCTGGTATTCCCATCTCTTGAAGAATTTTCCACAGTTTATTGTGATCCACACAGTCAAAGGCTTTGGCATAGTCAATAAAGCAGAAATAGATGTTTTTCTGGAACTCTCTTGCTTTTTCCATGGTCCAGCAGATGTTGACAATTTGATCTCTGGTTCCTCTGCCTTTTCTAAAAGCAACTTGAACATCTGGAAGTTCATGGTTCACTTATTGCTGAAGCCTTGCTTGGAGAATTTTGAGCATTACTTAACTAGTGTGTGAGATGAGTGCAATTGTGTGATAATTTGAGCATTCTTTGACATTGCCTTTCTTTGGGATTGGAATGAAAACTGATCTTTTGCAGTCCGATGGCCACTGCTGTGTTTTCCGAATTTGCTGGCATATTGAGTGCAGCACTTTCACGCATCATCTTTTAGGATTTGAAATAGCTGAACTAAATTCATCCCCTCCACTAGCTTTGTTCATAGTGATGCTGTCTAAGGCCCACTTGACTTCACATTCCAGGATGTCTGGCTCTAGGTGAGTGATCACTCCATCGTGATTATCTGGGTTGTGAAGTTCTTTTTTTTTTTTTTACAGTTCTTCTGTGTATTCTTGCCACCTTTTCTTAATGTTAGGTCCACACTATTTCTGTCCTTTATCGAGCCTATCTTTGCATGAAATGTTCCTTTGGTATCTCTAATTTTCTATAAATAATCTAATTTAATATTCACTAATAAAGTAGATACAACCTTCTTTAAATTTGCATATAAATAACAAACAACAGAGAGTTTCAAATAAAGCCCTTCTCTCCTCTTCCTTGTAACCCCAGTTGTTTAAGAAGAGATGGCAAAAGTTGATCTAGAGCTGAAAGTAAAATAGAGTTGAGTTGGAAAAATTAGGAATCTTCCTTTTAAAGTGTTAGTATAAAAAATGCTTTCAGAGTCACAAAAAGGAAATTTCTAAAATTACGTTTAGAACAAAATTCTTCTTAATTGATGTATTCTGTTAACCTTGCAATTTTCTGTAATATTGAAAGTGTATTCATCTGATCATTAGTTGTGTGTATTATTTTGTTGGTAAAAGCAAAGTTAAACCTTTGGTAAATTCATTTGTAGCTAACAAGCTTCATTAGAAATACTGACATATATACTGTTTTATTGTCACTAGGTTCACTCATTTATTTACATAATATTATGCAATTTTATCCCCATAAAAGTTTCTCTGTAAGGAGGCATACATATTTCAGTAGTATAACATTTAAATATCCTTATTATGATATTATTCAAGTTTTATCTACACATGGAATACAAAATGTTGAAAAGTTTCCTAATTCAACTAATTTATGTATCCACTCTTGATAATTTGAAACAATAAAATACTTTCATTTTTGACAAGTTTAGTTTCATTCCCTAAATAATTGTCTTTACACTCCTTTCAAACTTGCATACAGAGAAATCACATTCCGAATTATGAACCAAGATGTTAAGATGTTGAATCACTCTCAAAATGCATTAGAAGAAAACTGTCTTAAAATTACTTTAAATTTTTTTCAATTCTTTTGTAAGTAATGTTTTATTTTTTATACATCATTAAAAATGCATTTTTCATATAGACTGAAAGTCTGACAGTAGATTCCGTCCAGGGGGAATTTTATTATTACATGGGCATGTATCTATAATCATATTTATATTTGTTTATTTACATTGATTGATATACCTATAATTTTAATTTAATCTACAAAATATCCCATATTGACATTTTTTAATCTTATGCTTGAACTTTTACTTCACCTTTAAGTATTTTCCATGCTATAGTTGTGTAATATTTAAGACACATAAACAGTTTTTCTGCCAAAGAAACACAACCAGTCCTGCTACTATAATAGCAGTGTGTCTGAGGACTAGAAAAATTTAACATTTACTTTAAATCTTTTATTTTCAGACTCTTCGTATTAGTAAAACATAACCATTTCATTTTCTTCTATAATAGTGAATACAAACATATTAAATATACAATACACTTTATACTTACCAACTGAGATAGAGAAAGATAACCTTCACGGTAGTGACCGTTAAATATTATAGTGATCTCAATGACTGAGTGTTTGCAGGTATGGCATTAAAATATCATAAAGGAACAATATACGACATCCAGTTCTCATTTTCCCTCTGATAGTAATGACCTGTATTTCAATCCATCTCTAGGTTCTCTGTGGTCATAAGCCTTCTGTGGCAGACTCTTGAAATAATCACATTACATGAATGATATATACCACATTCTTTATTTAAATAGCTTATGGGGGATCAAAGTTATGATCCTTACACAATAGCAGATATATTGTGCCCACATGTGGAACGAAACCTCATAATCTTAATACCACTGCTAGAACTAATTATTGTTATAGAAACATCAATTTTCACTGAATATCAGGTAATATAAATGAAGCTGGCTTTAATTTGTGAAAGTCTGTTTTGACATATTTCAGAGTTACCTCAGTTCTTAAACAAATATGTGCTTATTCATTCTATATCTAGATCTGAGACATTATATATATATATATATATATATATATATATACACATTTTTCACCAACATGCCAGATGCACTCATTGGCTCTTTAGCATTCATTACAAAAAACAAATATGTGGGCAAATGTTGGTGTCTTGGCAGGGTTTGACCAGATACTGTTGAAAGTTTGCTTCATCCAGGACAAATTCTGTCTCCTGTTTGCAAATAAAATATTTTTAATGCAAACTTTATCTTTTCAGCAACATGAATTGACACAGAAATGCTTTGATTACAGTACTGAAATACAAATTTTTTTTTTTCTGCATTAAGTAGAACTAATTTTGGAAAGTATAAACTTTCTAGAGCTCTGACTTTGGTTATTAAGATGACAAGAGGCAACTCAGATTAAAGACTAAGTAATCTGTTATTACAGTACACATAATGGTTTTACTTCTTTTAAACTTTTATCTTGGAGAGCATGGACTGATGAATGAATGAGAAACGTTCACCCAGTCTGCGATTCATAACCACACAGCATTTATGTTGAGGTTATGCTTCTTAGTGGTTGCTTCTAGTTAGTGACTAAGTTAGAAACTATACTAAAAGACCTGGGTATCCTCTGATGTGGAGGAGGCTTGAGGACTCAGCTTTGAAAAAGTCTTAAACACTTTGGCTTGAAGACTCAGCGTTGCCAAAACATTTTTAGAACTTTGTTGCAGACTGAGTCTTCTTTCTTCCTTTCCCCTCCACTTGACAGTGATCAGACTTGTGTCAGATTTCAGTGGGTCTCCCAGCCTCCTTTAGATTGCTCTCCATTTTCCATCACCAGAAGGAAATTTTCCCCAATGGAGACCCCATACATCTAATCTTGTCTTTGTATTGTTTTTTTGGGAGGACCTAGACTAAGACAAATGGAATTGAGAAAACAGATATTAACGTAGGATATCGGGACCAGCTCAGTTATCACTCAGAAGACAAAAGAAACAACATCCTGCTTGGAAGATGGAGCAGAAAAATCTCTGGCCTAAAGTAAGGTCACAATTGTTAAATATTTTATTAGTGGAGAGAAATATCAATAACCTCAGATATGTAGATGCCACCACACTTATGGAAGAAAGCAAAGAGGAAATAAAGAGCATCTTGATGAAGGTGAAAGAGGCGAGTGAAAAACTTGGCTTAAAACTCAACATTCAAAAAACTAAGATCATGCAATCTGGTCCCATCACTTCATGGCAAATAGATGGGGAAACATGGAAACAGTGACAGACCTTATCTTCTTGGGCTCCAAAATCACTGCCAGTGGTGGCTGCAGCCATGAAATTAAAAGACGCTTGCTCTGTGGAAAGAAAGCTATGACAAATCTAGATAGTATATTAAAAAGCAGAGACATTATTTTGCCAACCAAGTTCCCCATACTCAAAGCTATGTTTTTTCCAATAGTCATGTATGGATGTGAGATTTGAATCATTAAGAAGGCTGAGCAACAAATAACGAGTGCTTTTGAATTGTGAGAGTCTTGAGAGTGAGACTCTTGAGAGAGTCTTGAGACTCTTGTGAGACTCTTGAGAGTCCCTTGGACCACAGGGATATCAAACCAGTCAATTTTAAAGGAAATCAACCATGAATATTCATCAGAAGGACTGATGCTGAAGTTTAAGCTCCAGTACTTTGGCCACCTGATGCGAAGAACTGACTCATTAGAAAAGTTTCTGATGCTGGGGAAGATTGAAGACAAAAGGAGAAGAGGATGACAGAGGACAAGATGGTTGGATGGCATCACCAATTCAATGGACGTGAGTTTGAGCAAACCCTGGAAGATAGTAATGGACAGGGAAGCCTGGCTTGCTGCAGTCCATGGGGTTTCAAAGAGTTAGACATGACAGAACATCTGAACAACAACTTGTGGAGAGAAAATATTCTTGCGGAGATGTGATCATTTGGGAATTTGAAAGCTAATGATGTAAGCAATACCTACAAAAATAGTGGAGTAGGCTAATTACTAAGCTATAATAACCCTTTGGTGAGGGATAATGAGAACTGAGGGTCATTAGCAGGCAATCAATGGCCATGTGTAAGAACAAGAAGCTGTCTTTTGTAACTTACAAAGCACACTTTATCTTTTGTGAGAAGACTTGAGGCCTGACCAGCAAGGTAAAAATACAATAGATTTGTAAAGTTGAAGAGATGTTGAAATATTCAAGAAATGGAGAGGCCACTGATCTAGTATGAAAAACCTGGGTTCTGAAATCCTGGAATAAATCTTCTAGATGGATGCCTCTGAACTTGTTGGTGTACAGACCCTCATGAATCTTCTGGACTTGCAGAAGTGACCCCATATTTCCCTGGTTAGGTTTGGTATATCTGGTATATTCAAAGAAACTATAGATGCCCAGAAAGAAACTGGTGTTTCCTCTGTTACCTCAAGGGTTAGTCCAAATTTTTTATTTGACAATCAGGCTGAAAATCAGGGTTACATCTCTCTACAACATGATTGGGAATATTATACACTAGAAGGGTTGATGAATTTCGTAACTTGTACAAGCAGTATATAAGACAGTATCCCTGGGATTGGATTTTGAGATAGCTTGATGAAGGGGGGCTAAATATAAAAGTGGGTATATCGGAATTTATTGATTTCGAGGTACTTTCTCAGCATACAAGATTTAACACTCTGGAAAAGTCCCCAGAGGATGGTGCAAATGTGCTACTCTTTGAAATCTGCGGAAACGATGATTTCAGTGTTCAATTTTATGTGTCAGCTCTAGTAGGACGAGGAATACCCAGACATCAGTTTAGACATTATTTACGGTGAGTCTGAAAAGCAGTAGCATTTGAACTGCTGAGCTGAGTAAACCGGATGGTCCTCTCCAGTATGAACGATCAGCAAGCAATCTGTTGAAGGCTGTAATACCCATAAGAATAAAAAAACCAAAGTAGGTTGAGTTAATTCTCTATATGACCCTTTGAGCTGGGGCATCAATCTTCTTCCCTTGGAGGCCCTGGTTCTCAGGCTTCAAAGTTGGATTGGCCTCTACACTACTGGCTGTCTAGCTCTCAGGCCTTGGAACTTTATCATTTGCTTTCCTGAGACTCCAGTTTGCAAATGGCAGAGTAAAGGATTTCTCAGTCTCCATAAACTCAGTAACATTTTTTTTAATTTTATTTATTTTTTATTGAAGGATAATTGCTTTACAGAATTTCTTTGTTTTCTGTCAAACCTCAACATGAATCAGCCATAGGTTCACATTTTTTAAAAATTTAATTTGTTTATTTTTAAATGGAGGATAATTCCTTTACAGTACTGTATTATTTTCTAACATATACCAACATCAACCAGCCATACCTATGTGTTTGTCTTCTCCCTTTTGGAACTCCCTCCCACCTCCCAATCCATCCCACCCCTCTAGGTTGTCACAGAGAACTGGGTTTAATCTCCCTCTGTCATACAACAAATTTCCACCAGCTATCTAATTTTGCATATGGTGATGTACATGTTTCAATGCTGCTCTCTCAATTGGTTCCACCTTCTTCTTCCCCCACCATGTCCAAAAGTCAGTTCTCTATACCCGCATGTTCATTGCTATCCTGCAGATAGGTTCATCAGCATCATCTTTCTAGATTCAATATATATGCTTTAATATACATATTTGTTTTTCTCTTTCTGACATCAGTTCAGCTCAGTTGTATCACTCAGTCATGTCCAACTCTTTGTGACCCCATGAACCCCAGCACATCAGGCCTCCCTGTCCATCACTAAATCCGGAAGTCCACCCAAATTCATGTCCACTGTGTCGGTGATGCCATTCAATCATCTCATCCTCTGTCGTTCCCTTCTCCTGCCCTCAATCTTTCGCAGCATCACGGTCTTTTCCAATGAGTCAGCCCTTCGCCAAAGTATTGGAGTTTCAGCTTCAACATCAGTCCTTCCAATGAACACCCAGGACTGATCTCCTTTAGGATGGACTGGTTGGATATCCTTGCAGTCCAAGGGATTCTCAAGAGTCTTCTCAAACACCACAGTTCAAAAGCATCAGTTCTTCGGTGCTCAGCCTTATTTATAGTCCAACTCTCATATCCATACATGACCACTGGAAATACCATAACCTTGACTAAACGGATCTTTGTTGACAAAGTAATGTCTCTGCTTTTTAATATGCTGTCTAGGTTGGTCATATTTTCCTTCCAAGGAGTAAGTGTCCTTTAATTTCATTGGTGCAATCACCATCTGCAGTGATTTTGCAGCCCAGAAAAATAAAGTCAGTCACTGTTTCCACTGTTTCCCCATCTATTTGCCATAAAGTGATGGGACCGGATGCCACAATCTTAGTCTTCTGAATGTTGAGCTTTAGGCCAACTTTTTCACTCTCCACTTTCACTTTCATCAAGAGGCTCTTTAGTGCTTCTTCACTTTCTGCCATAAGGGTGTATCATCTGCATTTCTGAGGTTATTGATATTTCTCCCTGCAATCTTGATTCCAGCTTGTGCTTCCTCCAGCCCAGCTTTTCTCATGATGTACTCTACATATAAGTTAAATAAGTAAGGTCACAATATACAGCCTTGACATACTCCTTTTCCTATTTGGAACCAGTCTGTTGTTCCATGTCCAGTTCTAACTGTTGCCTCCTGACCTGCATATAGATTTCTCAGGAGGCAGGTCAGCTGGTCTGGTATTCCCCTCTCTTTCAGAATTTTCCACAGTTTATTGTGATCCACACAGTCAAAGGCTTTGACATAGTCAATAAAGCAGAAGTAGATGTTTTTCTGGAACTCTCTTGCTTTTTCCATGATCCAGAGGATGTTGGCAATTTGATCTCTGGTTCCTCTGACTTTTCTAAAACCAGCTTGAACATCTGAAAGTTCACGGTTCACGTATTGCGGAAGCCTGGCTTGGAGAATTTTGAGCATTACTTTACTAGCCTGTGAGATGAGTGCAATTGTGTGGTAGTTTGAGCATTCTTTGCCGTTGCCTTTCTTTAGGATTGGAATGAAAGCTGACCTTTTCCAGTCCTGTGGACACTGCTGAGTTTTCCAAATTTGCTGGCATATTGAGTGTAGCACTTTCACAGCATCATCTTTTAGGATTTCAAATAGCTCAACTGGGGTTCCATCACCTCCACTAGCTTTCTGACTTACTTCACAGTATATAATAGGTTCATCTATGTTTAAGTTCATCTATGTTCATCGAACTTAATAAAACTGAGTCAAATATGTTCCTTTTAATAGCTGAGTAATATTTCATTGTGCTTATGTACCATGGCTTCTTTATCCATTCATCTGTTGATGGACATCTTGGTTGCTTCCATGTCCTAGCTATTTTAAATAGTTCTGGGGTAAATATTGGGGATACTTGTGTCTTTTTTAATTATAATTGCTTCAAGGTACATGCCCAGTAGTGGGATTATTGGTTCATATAGTAATTATCTGTAGAAGGGAATAGTAGTACTCACTCTAGTATTCTTGTCTGAAAATCCCATGAAAAGAGGAGTCTGGCAGGCCACAGTTCATAGGGTCACAAAGAGTCTGACAAAACTGGATGACTAATATATAGTAGTCTTATTCCTAGCTTTTCAGGACTCTCCATGCTGTTCTCCATAGTGGCTGTGTTAATTGGCATTCCCACCAACAGTGCAAGAGGGTTCCCTTTTCTCCACATCCTCTCCAGCATTTACTTTTTGTATATATTTTTCTTTTTTTTAAATTTAAATTTATTTATTTTAATTTGAGGCTAATTACTTTACAATATTGTATTGGTTTTGCCATACATCAACATGAATCCACCATGGGTGTACACATGTTCCCCATCCTGAATCCTCCTCCCACCTCCCTCCCTGTATCAGTAGATGAATATATAAGAAAGCTGTGGTGCATATACACAATGGAGTATTACTCAGCCATTAAAAAGAATACATTTGAATCAGTTCTAATGAGGTGGATGAAACTGGAGCCTATTATACAGAGTGAAGTAAGCCAGAAAGAAAAACCAATACAGTATACTAATGATTATGTGGAATTTAGAAAGATGGTAATGATAACCATGTTTGTAGATTTTTTGATGAGGGCCACTCTGGTGTGAGGTGATACTTCATTGTAGTTTGGGCTTGCATTTCTCTAATAATGAGCAATGTTGAAAGAAATCATGTTTATTAGCCATCTGTAGAAATGCCTGTTTAGGTAGCCTGCCCACTTTTTGAGTGGACTATTTGCTTTTCTGGTATTGAGCTGAATAAGCTGCTTGTATATTTTAGAGATGAATCCTTTGTCAGTTATTTCATTTTCTATTAGTTTCTCTTATTCTAACAGTTATCTTTTCACCTTTTTTATGGTTTTCTTCACTGTGCAAAAGTCTTTAAGTTTAATTAGGACCCATTTGTTTAGTTCTGTTTTTGTTTCCATTACTGTGGGAGGTGGATCATAGAGGATCTTGCTGTGGTTTATGTCAAATAGTATTCTGCTTATGTTTTCCTCTCAGAGTTGTGTAATTTCTAGTCTAACATTTAGGTCTTTAATCCATTCTGAGTTTATTTTTGCTTATGGTATTAGGGACTGTTCTAATTTCATTATTTTACATGTAACTGTCTAGTTTTCTCCGTACCACTTATTGAAGAGGCTATCCTTTCTCCACTGTATATTCTTGCCTCCTTTGTCAAAGATAGGTGTGTGGGTTTATCTCTGGAGTTCCTGTGTTGTTCACTTGGTATATATTTCTGTTTTTGTACCAGTAGCATACTATCCTTGTAAGTGTAGTTTTGTAGTATAATCTGAAGTCAGGAAGGCTGATTCCTCCAGCTCCATTCTTTTTTCTCAAGATTGTTTTGACTGTTTGGAGTCTTTTGTATTTCCATGAAAATCATGAATTTTTGTTGTTGTTGTTCTAGTTCTGTGAAAAAATATAATTGGTTGTTTACTAGGGACTACACTGTCTCTGTAGATTTCTATGGATAGTATAGTCATTTTCAGGTATATCTCTCCAACTGTTTGTGCTGCCTTTGATTTTTTTCACCAGTGTATTATAGATTTTTTGCGTACAGGTCTCTTGTGTCTTTAGGTAGGTTTATTCCTAGGTATCTTTTTCTTTCTTTCTTTCTTTTTTTGCAATGGTGAATGGGATTATTTCCTTAATTTCTTTTTCTGGTTTTAATTTTTAGTGTATAAGAATGCAAGTGATTTCTGTGTATTCATTTTATATCCAATGACTTCACTATATTCAGTTAGCTCTAGTAATTCTCTGGTGGCCTCTTTAGGGTTTTCTATGTATAGTAACATGTCATCTTCAAATAGTGAGAATTTTACTTCTTTTCAATCTGGATTCCTTTTATTTGTCTTTCTTCTCTGATTGTTGAAGCTAGGACTTCCAAAACTGTGTTGAATAATATTGGCAAGAGTGGGCACCATTGTCTTATTCCTGATCTTATAGGAAATGCTTTCAATTTTTCAGTACTGAAAATGTTTCCTGTGGATTTTTCATATATGGCCTTTGCTGTGTTGAGGTATGCTCTTTCTATGCCTACTTTCTGGAGAGTTTTTTTTTTTTTTTTTAATCCTAAATGGATGTTAAATTTTGTCAAACACTTTCTCTGCATCTATTGAGATGATCATATGATTTTTATCTTCTTAATTGGGATCTCCTGATAGTTTAGTTGGTAAAGAATCCACCTGCCATGCAAGTTGAATTCCTGGGTTGGGAAAAAATCTGCTGTAGAAGGGATAGGCTGTTCTATACAGGGTTATTGTTACCATCTTTCTAAATTCCATATATATGCATTAGTATACTCTATTGGTGTTTTTCTTTCTGGTTTACTTCACTCTGTATAATAGGCTCCAGTTTCATCCACCTCATTAGAACTGATTCAAATGTATTCTTTTTAATGGCTGAGTAATACTCCATTGTGTATATGTACCACTGCTTTCTTATCCATTCATCTGCTGATGGACATCTAGGTTGCTTCCATGTCATGGCTATTATAAACAGTGCTGTGATGAACATTGGGGTACACGTGTCTCTTTCCCTTCTGGTTTCCTCGGTGTGTATGCCCAGCAGTGGGATTGCTGGATCATTCTTATGGACTCTGTGGGAGAGGGAGAGGGTGGGAAGATTTGGGAGAATGGCATTGAAACATGTATAATATCATGTATGAAATGAGTTGCCAGTCCAGGTTCGATGCACGATACTGGATGCTTGGGGCTGGTGCACTGGGACGACCCAGAGGGATGGTATGGGGAGGGAGGAGGGAGGAGGGTTCAGGATGGGGAACACATGTATACCTGTGGCGGATTCATTTCGACATTTGGCAAAACCAATACAATATTGTAAAGTTTAAAAATAAAATAAAATTAAAAAAAAAAAAAAAAAAAAAGAAGGGATAGGCTACCCACTCCAGTATTCTTGGGATTCTCTTGTTACTTAGCTGGTAAAGAAACCCCCTGCAATGGGGAGACCTGAATTTGATCCCTGGGATTGGAAGATTTCCTGTATAAAGGAAAGGCTCCCCACTCCAGTATTCTGGCCTGGAGAATTCCATGGAGAAGCCAATGGAGTGGCAAATAATTGGACACAACTGAGTGACTTTCACTTTCACTTCATCACATTGATTGATTCACATGTGTTAAAGAATCCTTTATTCCCTGGGATAAAGCCCACTTGATCATGATGTATGATACTTTTAATGTGTTGGTGGATTCTGTTTGCTAGAATTTCGTTGAGGATTTCTGCATCTATGTTCATTAGTCATATTTGTCCGTAACTTTCTTTTGTTTGAGTGGGATCTTTGTCTGGTTTAGGTATCAGGGAGATGGTAACATTGTAGAATGAGTTTGGGAGTTTTCCTTCCTCTGAAATTTTCTGAAAGCTTTTGAGTAGAATATGTATTAGCTCTTCTCCAAACTTTTGGTAGACAGTGCATGTGAAGCCATCTGGCCCTGGGCTTTTTGGAAGATTTTTTTAAATTACAGTTTTGATTTCCAAGCTTGTTATTAGTCTATTCTTATTTTATATTTCTTCCTGGTTCAGTTTCAGAAGGTTATATTTACTAAGTATTTGTCCATTTCTTCTAGGTTGTCCATTTTATTGGCATATCATTGCTCATAATAGTCTCTTATGATCCTTTGTATTCTGCATTGTCTGTTGTGACTTCTTTTTCATTTCTAATTTTATCAATTTGAGTCTTCTTATTTCTTTCTTTATTTTTTTAATGTGTCTAGCTAATGGTTTGTCAATTGTGCTTATCTTCTCAAAGAACCAGCTTTTAGTTTAATTGATTTTTGCTATTGTCTCCTTCATTTCTTTCTCATTTATTTCTGCATTGATTTTTATAATTTCTTTCCTTCAGCTGACTTTGGATTTTTTTTGTTCTTTTTTTTTCTAGTTGCTTTAGGTGTAAGGTTAGGTTGTTTATTTGATTGTTTCTCTATAAAATTCCCTCTTGGCACTGCTTTCATTGCATCTCAGGGGTTTTGAGTTGTTTTGTTTCCATTGTTATTTGTTTCTAGATATATTTTGATTTTCTTTTAGATTTCTTCAGTGATCTTCTGGTTATTCAGAAGTGTACTGTTTAGCTAACATGTATTTGTGGGTGTTTTTTTGTAGATTTTTTCTTCCCTGTAGTAGATTATCTAATCTTATAGCATTCTGGTTGGAAAAGATGCTTGAAATAATTTCAATTTTTAAAAATTTACCAAAGCTTGTTTTCTGACACAAGGTGTGATCTATCCTGGAGAATACTTTATGTGCACTAGAGAGAAAGTATAATCTGCTGTTTTGGGGTGAAATGCCCTGTAGGTATCAATTAAGTCCAACTTGTACAATGTATCATTTAAAGCTTTTATTTCCTTATTAATTTTCTGTCTGCATGCTCTGTCCTTTGGAGTGAGTGGGTATTAAAGTCTCCCACTATTATTGTGTTACAGTCAATTTTCTCTTTAATAATTGCTAGCTTTTGCCCTATGTATTGAGGTGCTCCTATGTTGGGTGTGTGTGTATATATGTGTGTGTATATATATATATATATATATATATATATATATATATATATGTATATTTGTTATATCTTCTTCTTGAATTGATCCTTTGATCATTATATAATGTCTTTCCTTGTCTCTTATAACAGTCTTTATTTTAAAAGTCTATTTTATGTGGTATGGTTATTGCTATTCCCTCTTACTTTTGATTTCTATTTGCATGGAGTACTTTTTCCAGCCCCTCACTTTCAATCTATGCATGTTCCTACCTCTTAGATGGGTCTCTTGTCGACAGCATATATAGGGCCTTGCTTTTTTTTTTTTTTCCATTCAGTCAATCTGTGTCTTTTGCTTACGGCATTTAGTTCATTTACATTTAAAGTAATTTCTGATATGTATGATACTATTATCATTTACTTTATTGTTTTGCATTAGCTTTTGTAGACTTTTTTCTTTCTCTTATGTTCTCCATCTAGAGAACTTCCAAAACATTTGTGGTAAAGCTGGTTAGGTGTTGCTGAATTCTCTTAACTTTTGCTTGTGTGTAAAGTTTGTGATTTCTCCTTTGAATCTGAATGAGATCCTTGCTGGATAGAGTAATCTTGATTGTAGATTTTTTTTTTTTTTCTTTCTTCACTTTAGTATATCCTGCCACTGCCTTCTGGCCTGCAGAGTTTCCATTGAAAGGTCAGTTGTTAGCATTATGGGGATATCCTTGTTTGTTATCTGTTACTGTTCCCTTTCAGCTTTTAATATTTGTTCTTTGTGTTTAATTTTCATTAGTTTGACTAATGTGTGTTGGTGTGGTTCTCCTTGAGTTTATCCTGTATGGGACTCTCTGAGCTTCCTGGATTTGGGTGGCTATTTCTTTGCCATGTTAGGGAAATTTCCAACTATAATTTGAAACATTTTCTCATACCTTTTCTTTTCTTCTTCTTCTTCTTCTCGGATTCCTATAATTCTAATGTTGATATGCTTACTGTTGTCCCAGAAGTCTCTGAGACTGTCCTTATTACTTTTTATTCTTCATTCTTTATTCTGCTCTGCTTTAGTTATTTCCACCATTCTATCTTCCAGTTTACTTATCTGTTGTGCCTCAGACAATATATTATTAATCTCAGTTATTATATTGTTTACTGCAGACTGTCTATACTTTAATTCTTCTAGGTCCTTGTTAAACTTTTCTTGTATCTTCTTAACCCATGCCTCCATTTTATTTCCAGGATTTTGGATGATCTTTGCTATCATTGCTGTGAATTTTTAAATTTTTTTTTTTCAGATAGACTGCTTATTTCATCTTCCTTTGCTTGATCTTGTGGATTTTTACCATGTTGCTCCATCTGCTGCATGTTTCTCTGTTTTCTCATTTTGTTTATTTTACTGTTCTTGGAGTATCCTTTCTGAAGGCTGGAGGGTCATGATTCTTAATTGTGAAGTCTGCCCCCTATGGCTAGGGCTGGACCAAGGCCTCGTGAACTTTTCCTGGTTGTGAGGACTTGTACCTGTTCTCTGATGGATGGAGCTGCGTCTTTTCTAACTGCAGGGAAGTGCCATGTCCAGTAGTGTGTTTTAGGGTGTCTATGGCCTTGCTATGGCTATGGGTAGCCTTTCTATTAATAGGCAGGGCTGTGTTTCTCTTTTGCTATTGGTTTGGCATGAGGTGTCCAGCACTGGACTTGCTTAACCTTGGGTGTGGCTTGGTCTTAGGGTTGACAAGGAGCCTTTTGGGAGAGCTCTTATCAATTAATGTTCCACAGTGTCAGGAATTCTCTGGTCGTCTCCCACCTATGGTTCAGGCCTGATCCGTTACTGTATCAGCAAGACTTTACAGGCCTCACAAGCACAGAAGACAAAACTCCAAGACTAATGGTAAAAGCAACACTCAATAGCCAGAGCACCCAAATAAACTTGCACATGAATTTTGTGTGGATCTATATATTCCTTTCCAATGGTCAGAGTCTCCTTTCAGAGCTTAGCTGGTTCTCTGTGAGATCTGCATCTGAAGATATATTCCTGATTCATCCATGGAGAATTACTCCATATCCACCTACTGCTCCACCAACTTGAAATCCCACCAATTCTTTTTAGTACATCTGATATCCTGTTGGTTCTTTTCCTCCAGAGAATTCTGACTAACATAGATTTAGTTTAGTCTCCTGTCATATAGAAGAAAGTCCAGGACAGGTAGGCACTCTGGATTCTGGAGTCAACATATTCCACACATTGATATATTGCTCCAGCCCACTGTGGGTATCATAGAAGTCAGTCAATTCTAGTGATGTTTGAAGGAGAAAGGGCTTTCTGGAGGTTATAAGCTGAAGTACAAGAAGCTCTGTTGCTTGCACCGTATGATCTTGCAAACAACAAGGCATGGGAGATGTTAGTGGAAGAAAAGATACATAGTGTGTTTATGGCAAACTCCACAACTGATGTACTGATACCATTCCCTAAACTCATACCTTGGCAATAGAGGAGATCCCACCGGTTTAGCCAGAGGAGGAGAAAAATTCTGAGCTTGGATATAGTTTGGGTGCAAACCAAAATGAATGATGGTTATATCACAGCAATGTTCAAGGGTGGCCTTGAAAAGATAGTTGGTAGGAAAAACCTTCCCAAACAGATCTTCTTTCAGGAACACAGGTAATCCATTCTGTATGGGAGTTAAAACAGTCTGAGGCAATGATGTAGATATGTATTCCTAGACACTGGCTAATGGACTGGCCATCTAGTTAGGTGCTTGTGTTAAGAAAAAGAAAAAAAACCTGAAAATTCAACAGCAAAGAAGTCTGAGGGAGACTCATCAAAATGAATAAATATAAAGTATGAAGATTTTTATTCTGCCTGTTAAAGCTCCCATAAAGTGTTCACCATGAAAGATATGTTAATTAACCAAACAGACAAAATGACTGGAGCAGTTGACACTACTCAATGCTGCTAAGTCACTTAGTCGTGTCCAACTCTGTACGACCCCACAGACGGCAGCCCACCAGGTTCCCCCATCCCTGGGATTCTCCAGACAAGAACACTGGAGTGGGTTGCCATTTCCTTTTCCAATGCAGGAAAGTGAAAAGTGAAAGGGAAGTCACTCAGTCGTGTCCGACTCTTTTCGACCCCATGGACTGCAGCCTACCAGACTCATCCGTCCATGGGATTTTTCCAGGCAAGAGTACTGGAGTGGGTTGTCATTGTCTTCTCCACATTACTCAATATTCATCATTAATAACCCCAACACTGGTATAGTAGCAAAGTGGCCACAGTGGCAGAGAGAATGTTTAACATAAACCTAATTGCATAGGCTGTTACCTATCAAGGTTGACATACATTTATAGCAGCAGAAACCAATAAGATCTGCTAAAGACCAATCAGCCATTTGGTGGTAAGTCAACTGTACTGAACCCCTTCTATCCAGAATTGGCCCTCAGCTTGTCCTCCTAAGGACATATATCTATTCTAGGTAAAGAACTGTCTTTCCTACTGAACTTCAGCGTTCAATGATATCCAGAGGGGGTGGTCCACAGAAACAGACCACATACATCATAGAGTTTGACCAGGGACTAACTTCATAGTGAAATACTTTCAGGAGAGAAACAATCATGGCATCCCCTGGTTGTATTGTACACCACACCATACTGAAGCAGCAAGTTTTATAGAATTAGGAAAGCCTATATAGAGTAGCTGAACTGACAGTTGAAAGGCAACATTCTGAAAGAATTGACACCACCCTTCAGGATGCAGTATATACATGAACTGAGAAATCTCAGGATGGTCCTATCATCTCAGAAGGACAGATATATAGAGCTGGTAATCAAGTGTGAAGTACAGGTGATAACACTATCATCAATTTCAGTGGCTCACAGCAGGATCTTGTGCTCCTGTCCCTGAAGTGCTGGTCCCATGGTTACACAATAAAGGTCCTATTGAATGATAGGACTGAAGGAGATTCAACCACTCCATTCTAAAGGAAATAAGTTCTGAATATTCATTGGAAGGTCAGATGCTGAAGCTGAAATTCCAATACTTTGGCCACCTGATGCGAAGAACTGACTCACTGGAAAAGACCCTGAAGCTGAGAAAGATTGAGGGCAGGGGGAAAATGGGATGGCAGAGGATGAGATTGTTGGATGGCATCACTGACTCAATGGACATGAGTCTGAGTAAACTCTGGGAGTTGGTGATGGACAGGGAGGCCTGGAGTGCTTCAGTCCATAGGGTCTCAAAAAGTTGGATATGACTGAGCAACTGAACTGAACTGAACTAAACTTAATGATATAAGCTGCTAGGGCATTTTGGACATCTTGTTTCTAGAAACCAGGAAGTGGAGTTACCCTATAACAAATATAATTTATTCTTTTTTGTTTGTTTGTTTACCAAATTTTTTTTTAATTTTATTTTATTTTTAAACTCTACATAATTGTATTAGTTTTGCCAAATATCAAATGAATCTGCCACAGGTATACATGTGTTCCCCATCCTGAACCCTCCTCCCTCCTCCCTCCCCATACCATCCCTCTGGGTCATCCCAGTGCACTAGCCCCAAGCATCCAGTATCGTGCATCGAACCTGGACTGGCAACTCGTTTCTTACATGATATTTTACATGTTTCAAAGCCATTCTCCCAAATCTTCCCACCCTCTCCCTTTCCCACAGAGTCCATAAGACTGTTCTATACATCAGTGTCTCTTTTGCTGTCTCGTACACAGGGTTATTGTTACCATCTTTCTAAATTCCATATATATGTGTTAGTATACTGTATTGATGTTTTTCCTTCTGGCTTACTTCACTCTGTATAAGGCTCCAGTTTCATCCACCACATTAGAACTGATTCAAATGTATTCTTTTTAATGGCTGAGTAATACTCCATTGTGTATATGTACCACTGCTTTCTTATCCATTCATCTGCTGATGGACATCTAGGTTGCTTCCATGTCCTGGCTATTATAAACAGTGCTGCGATGAACATTGGGGTACACGTGTCTCTTTCCCTTCTGGTTTCCTCAGTGTGTATGCCTAGCAGTGGGATTGCTGGATCATAAGGCAGTTCTATTTCCAGTTTTTTAAGGAATCTCCACACTGTTCTCCATAGTGGCTGTACTAGTTTGCATTCCCACCAACAGTGTAAGAAGGTTCCCTTTTCTCCACACCCTCTCCAGCATTTATTATTTGTAGACTTTTGGACCGCAGCCATTCTGATTGGTGTGAAATGGTACCTCATAGTGGTTTTGATTTGCATTTCTCTGATAATGAGTGATGTTGAGCATCTTTTCATGTGTTTGTTAGCCATCTGTATGTCTTCTTTGGAGAAATGTCTATTTAGTTCTTTGGCCCATTTTTTGATTGGGTCATTTATTTTTCTGGAGTTGAGCTGTAGGAGTTGCTTGTATATTTTTGAGATTAGTTGTTTGTCAGTTGCTTCATTTGCTATTATTTTCTCCCATTCTGAAGGCTGTCTTTTCACCTTGCTAATAGTTTCCTTTGATGTGCAGAAGCTTTTAAGGTTAATTAGGTCCCATTTGTTTATTTTTGCTTTTATTTCCGATATTCTGGGAGGTGGGTCATAGAGGATCCTGCTATGATGTATCAGAGAGTGTTTTGCCTATGTTCTCCTCTAGGAGTTTTATAGTTTCTGGTCTTACGTTTAGATCTTTAATCCATTTTGAGTTTATTTTTGTGTATGGTGTTAGAAAGTGGTCTAGTTTCATTCTTTTACAAGTGGTTGACCAGATTTCCCAGCACCACTTGTTAAAGAGATTGTCTTTAATCCATTGCATATTCTTGCCTCCTTTGTCAAAGATAAGGTGTCCATATGTGCATGGATTTATCTCTGGGCTTTCTATTTTGTTCCATTGATCTATATTTCTGTCTTTGTGCCAGTACCATACTGTCCTGATAACTGTGGCTTTGTGGTAGAGCCTGAAGTCAGGTAGGTTGATTCCTCCAGTTGTCTGTAGTAGAAGTCAGTACTAAATTTCACAACAGGATGGTGATAGACATTTGGAAACTTGATGTTCCACTTGAGTATCTTCTGCTACTGGTTCTCCCCATTGTATCTGTGAAGAGATACACACAGCAGTCCTGACCTGAGGAGGATATGATAACCAAAGGTTTTCACCTCTCATAAATGAAAGCTGGCCATGAGGAACTTCTAGTTCTTGAGCACTGACAGTGAGAAGCACGTGAAAAGGGATGTGGAGAAAGGAGGGAGAGAGTTTCTAGCCTGAGTCTGAAGGCAATATGGACTGTGGGTCAGCATTATTCTTTGTTTCCTCTCAGGGAGGGAGGTTCTCAAGAAGTATATGGTAGGTGTCCTGACCTCCAATCAGTTGTGCCCTCTGATAGCAATGGAAATTTGCCATTCAGATCTCCTCCTGGAGGAGAAAAATGACACTCAGAAGATATATCAGCCTTTTCTGAGTCCTTGATCACTGTCATTCTCCAGCATCTCCACAATAAATCTGTCTTAATTCAGTGTTTGATTCTCAGAGGACTCAGACTAGCATTTGGTACAGATTTAATATTTGTTGGTTTATCCCCATGGAAAAGAAATGAAAAAAAGCAAAATGGCTGTCTGAGGAGGCCTTACAAATAGCTGTGAAAAGAAGAAAAGTTAAAAGCAAAGGAGAAAAGGAAAGATATAAGCATCTGAATGCAGAGTTCCAAAGAATAGCAAAGAGAGATAAGAAAGCCTTCCTCAGTGATCAATGCAAAGAAATAGAGAAAAACAACAGAATGGGAAAGACTAGAGATCTCTTCAAGAAGATTAGAGATACCAAGGGAACATTTCATGCAAATTAGGCTCAATAAAGGACAGAAACGGTATGGACCTAACAGAAGTAGAAGATATTAAGACGAGGTGGCAAGAATACACAGAAGAACTGTACAAAAAAGATCTTCACGACCCAGATAATCACGATGGTGTAATCACCCACCTAGAGCCAGACATCCTGGAATGTGAGGTCAAGTGGGCCTTAGAAAGCATCACTATGAACAAAGCTAGTGAAGGTGATGGAATTCCAGTTGAGCTAGTCCAAATCCTAAAAGATGATGCTGTGAAAGTGCTACACTCAATATGCCAGCAAATTTGGAAAACTCAGCAGTGGCCACAGGACTGGAAAAGGTCAGTTTTCATTCCAATCCTAAAGAAAGGCAATGCCAAAGACTGCTCAAACTATCACACAATTGTACTCATCTCACACGCTAGTAAAGTAATGCTCAAAATTCTCCAAGCCAGGCTTCAGCAATACGTGAATGGTGAACTTCCAGATGTTCAAGCTGGTTTTAGAAAAGTCACAGGAACCAGAGATCAAATTGCCAACATCTGCTGGATCATGCAAAAAGCAGTACATCAAGGCTATATATTCTCACTCTGCTTATTTAGCTTCTATGCAGAGCACATCATGTGAAATGCTGGGCTGGAGGAAGCACAAGCTGGAATCAAGATTGCTAGGAGGAATATCAATAAACTCACATATGCAGATGACACCACCCCTATGGCAGAAAGCGAAGAAGAACTAAAGAGCCTCTTGATGAAAGTGAAAGAGGAGAGTGAAAAAGTTGGTTTAAAACTTAGCATTCAGAAAACTAAGATCATGGCATCTGGTCCCATTACTTCATGGCAAATAGATGGGGAAACAATGGAAACTGTGACTGACTTTATTTTGGGGGGCTCTAAAATCACTGCAGATGGTGACTAAAGCCATGAAATTAAAAGACGCTTGCTCCTTGGAAGAAAAGTTTTGACCAAACTAGACAGCATATTAAAAAGCAGAGACATTACTTTGCCAACAAAGGTCTGTCTAGTCAAAGCTATGGTTTTTCAAGTAGTCATGTATGGATATGATCATTGGAATATAAAGAAAGCTGAGCACCAAAAAATTGATGGTTTTGAACTGGATTGTTGGAGAAGACTCTTGAGAGTTCCTTGGATTTCAAGGAGATCCAACCAGTGCATCCTGAAGTAAATGAATTCTGAATATTCATTGGAAGGACTGATGCTAAAGCTGAAACTCCAACACTTTGGCCACCTTATGCTGAACTGAACTGATTGGTAGGAATAAACATCTATGATGTTCATTAAGTTCAAGTGGATTATGGAGACATAATAAGAATAATAACGGGAAATAATAATCCCAAAGGTACTGAAATAAATAAATCAAGAGCAGATATTGAAGTTGAAGAAGCATGCTTTCGCCTATCACATTTCTTGTAGCAGCATTTGGACCATTTATGATCAACTTGATTAATGGCTTTTTTTCAGAGCAACTAACTTGTCAGAGACAAGCACACCTATATTGCAAATAAATTCTTAAGATAAACATGGCGTGGGTATTTTAATGCTTGGCTAATAAATGCCTTTGCTGCTTGATGATGCATGAAGCCAGGGCTGATGAATTTTTTTTTTTTTTTTTTTTTTGCCTGAGCTGTGTATTAACAAGACACTAAAATAAAATCAAGTAATAATGTTATATTCATCTAGATAACGTTAAAATTAACTGTCAGCACTATGTGCTTTTTCCTTTAAACAAATGAAACAATTAAATATTAACACATTATATTATGGTAAACTTTGCATTTTTTCCACTTTATGCACTTATGGTCAAGATAAAGGATATGAAAATAATTTTGCTTAAGCAGATTGAATTTGCTATCCTTATGATAATCAATATTAGCTCTCATCAAGCCTTTCACTCCACTCAGAGATCTTGATAGGTTTTTATCTGCACGCTTCAGAAAACATCCTTAGAGCTTGGAAGCCAATCCCAGTATTACCATGAAATTGCGTAGTTGAAAATCATGTTCTCAACACAACTTAAACATTAACAGACTATATGCATTTAGGAATATCATGCAGAGAATTTATTTTATTTTAAATGAGTGATTCAATAGTATACTACTTCCTCACTCCCACAGTGTAGAGTGCATAAACCATAAACCATTTTGACTTAATAGGCCAAAGAGGCATTGATAATGATAGCTGAGAGAATTCATTAATTACCTCCTATATTCCATTAGAAAGCTCCCAGTTTCTGTACGAAGTAACTGCAAAAATTATTGGGTAAGTTAAGCCCAAAATCTCAGGACACTTTGTGGCTCTCTGAATGATCTAATTGGCTTGCAAATTTGATTTAACTAGTTTTAGAAATGATTGTTATCACTTCATATGGATCACAGAAAGATGAATAAAATGACAACTTGTAAGCTAATAATGACCATAAAGAATGAATATGAGTTCCTGTCTCTGCTATTTCCTTATTTGCTATTAGATTTTTAAGATTGAGATTTCATATGGAACAGCTTGGATCTCAGGTGCCTCAAGCCTAGTTTTACAGGAAACATCTGTAATAATTTGAGGAGAGATAATAAAGAATTGATCAATGTTGGATGAAAATTCAATTCAAATGGGTGGAGCCTTTCTCTGCTTTCAGCAATTAGAATATTTGCTTGACAGCATATTTTGCCCTCTTTCAAACGGTCGTTTATCTGTCTTCAATCATTTGTTTTGCTGACGCAATAAACAACAAAGTCTAGTTCATTAATTCTGAAGACAACAATTCTAATTATCTTCACCATCTTAGCTCTAACCTGTCTCTTAGTGGTCCTGGAAACAACGGATGCTGGTGTAGCAGTTGAATTGAAACCTAGCAACACTTGGAGAGGTCAAGGAGAAGATTTGATTCCAAAGGACTCGATTACCTTTTCTTTTCAGATGGAACTGCTCTGCTTTTAAGACAATTAAAACTTCTATTTTGGAATATGAAAATGGAGCAGTTAGGTTGCTTCTGGCTTTAAAAATGAGGACAAAATGTGAAGTTACCTGGATAACCCCCTAAAATGTAAGTAGTCATAGGACCTTGAGGAGGGCACAGAAACCCATTCCAGTATTCTTGCCTGAAGAATCTCATGGACAGAGGAGCCTGGAGGTCTACAGTCCATAGGGTCTCAAAGAGTCAGACACGAAAGCAGCAACTTAGTACAACATAGCACAGGTCCTTGGGGGGAAAGGTGTGGCTAATTTCAAACCAGTCACATGATACTTGTCTGTGTTATGAAGGTGATCTTACTTGACTATTGATTCTATTTGCCTAAGTCACTGCCCTCTAAGGCACATTACAGTGAACTTGCTTTTTAATTTAATTTCCACCTTTATTATATTGTTGGATTAGAAGCATTCAATTAGCTGTGCTGTGTTGTGCTTAGCCATTCAGTCATGTCCAACTCTTTGTGACCCCACGGACTGTAGCCCACCAGGCTCTTCTGTCTAAGGGGATTCTCCAGGCAAGGATACTGAAGTGGGTTGCCATGCTCTCCTCCAGGAGATCTTCCCAACCCAGGGATCAAACCCAAGTCTTCTGCATTACAGGTGGATTCTTTACCATCGGAGCCATTATGGAAGCCCATTCAGCTAGCTACTGGGGCATAAACTTGGATTACTGTGATGCTGAATGGTTTGCCTTGGAAACAAAGTGAGATCATTCTGTCATTTTTGAGACCGCACTCACTTACTGCATTTTAAACTTTTTTCTTGACTATGAGGGCTACTCCATTTCTTCTTGCCTACAGTAGTAGATATAATGGTCATCTTCTTGCCTACAGTAGTAGATATAATGGTCATCTGAATTAAAACCTCGTGGCTCAGATGGTAAAGAATCTGCCTGCAATGTGAGCTACCTGAGTTTGATGCCTGGGTCGGGAAGATCCCCTGGAGAAGGAAAAGTTAACCCTTTCCAGTATTCTTGCCTGGGAAATCTCATGGACAGAGGAGCCTGGCAGGCTACAGTCCATGGGGTTGTGAAGAGTCAGACACTTCTTAGCAATGAACACTTTAACTTTCATTCCCATTCATTTTAGTTCACTGATTCCTAAAGATGTAGATATTCATTCTTGCCATCTCCTGCTTGATCACCTCCAGTTAACCTTGATTCAAGGGCCTAGGATTCCAGGTTTCTATGCAATATTGTTCTTTACAGCATCTGGCTTTACTTTCACCACCAGACACATCCACAACTGAACATTTCCACTTTGTCCCAGATGCTTCATTCTTTCTGGAGCTATCAGCAATTACCCAAGCAAACAGTTAGAACCTTACATGGAACAATGGGCTGGTTCTAAATTGGGAAAGGAGCATGACAAGAGTGTATGCTTGTATATGCTTGTATATTTATTTAACTTATATACAGAATACATCATGCAAAACTCCAGGCTGAATGAATCACAAGCTGGAGTCAAGATTGCCAGAAGAAATATCAACAACCTCAGATATGCAGATGATACCATTTTAGTGTCAAAAAGTGAGAAGAACTAAAGAGCCTCTTGATGAAGGTAAAAGAAGAGAGTGAAAAACCTGGCTTAAAACTCAGCATTCAAAAAGGTAAGATCATGGCCCCATCACTGGTCCCATCACTTCATTGCAAATAGAAGGGGAAAATTGGAAGCAGTGACGGACTCTGTATTTGTGGGCTCCAAATCACTGTAGTCAGTGACCAAAGCCATGAAATTAAAAGATGTGCTTCCTCCTTGAATGGAAAGCTATGACAGACTTAGATGGCGTATTAAAAGGCAGAGACATAACTTTGATGACAAAGGTCCATAAAATCAATGCTATGGCTTTTCTAGTAGTCATATAAGGATGTGGGAGTGTGACCATAAAGACATCTGATCACTGAATAATTGATACTTTCAAACTGTGGCACTGGAGAAGACTCTTGAGAGTCCCTTGGACAACAAGGAGATAGAATCAGTCAATCCAAAAGGAAATCAACCCTGAATATTCATTGGAAGAACTTATGCTGAAGCTGAAGCTCCAATACTTTGACTATCTTGACTCAATGGAAAAGACCCTAATTCTGGAAAAGATTGAGGGCAGGAGAAGGGGGCAGCAGAGGATGAGATGGTTAGATAGCATTACAGGCTCAATGGCCATGAATTTGAGCAAAGTGAAGGAGATAGTGAAGGACAGTGAAGCCTGGTATTCTGCAGTCCATGAGGTCGCGGTGTCGGGGATGACTTAGCATCTGAAAACACACACATACACATACACAGACGCATGCACACAAACTAGCTACTGATTTATCTTATAAGGAAATATAAATCTTAAACAATCTTTTTCCTGCAATACACTTTTATCTCAACATGTTGGCTGATTAAATGAATGGTTGATTTGTATGACATGGTAGAAATACTAACTTTTCCTTCCATTCCAAAAAGAAGAGAGAAATTTTTGCAGCACTATGCTCTTTACAATCAAATTCAGCATAAGGTGAACCAAAGTATATTTGTCCTTGCTATTTTTCTTATGCTTTATTAATTCATTGTCTACATAATGTTTACAAGATTGCCACAGCTCTGTTGTTTTCCTTCCTTCCTTCTTTGTGACACTGAATTAGCATTTCAGAAATTAATTCCTTTGCCACTCTGTGCTGGCTGTTCTATTATCTGATATCAGTCCCTCTGTCCAAAATTGTTTTACTTACATCACTGAGCAGAGAGCAGCATGCATCTTTACAGAGTTTGCTTCCTGACAGCTCTTGTCTTCAACGATAGCAAAGCAGTGCTTTCAGAGTCTGTATTAAGGAGACTTACTCAATTTGTTTCTGCTCTTGCATTACATAAGCAAACTCAAAAGAAAATCTATGTGCTGAAAAGTATATCTGGTATAATTCTAAGATATATTCTCCCAAACGGTTTACTTTAGGATTGTGAACACAATTTCTATGGCATAAAGCACATATCTTGAAGTCGAGATACAAATTGCTGATGTGAGAAATAAAAGGGTTGCTTTAATGAATAAACCAAAAATATACTGTCTTACTCTGAACAATAGGGATCTGTTATTGTGGGACTGAATGGAAATTGGAAAACTAGGACAGGGGGTAGAACTTTAAGCCATGGGGACAAAAACTAAATATGACTAAAATTTAGCCACAAGCAATAGGAGAGAATAATTCTCAAAGGCCTCCTGACTTTTTTCTTATCACTACAAACCTTTACTGAGGGGTAAAGTAGAAAGAAAAACAAATGTGGATATAGGATTTTTTGACAGGTAATGCCATTTGGCCTGATGAATAATCAAATTTTTACCAAGAGACTGAAAACAATATTGCAGGAGGGCAATGTTTGTTCTCCCTGGAATTTAAAATATAACAAAAAAAAATCTACATAAAGAATCTAACATTTGGTGCTGTTCACTATCATTATGTAATCAACTATTATTTTGTTATACTATACTTACATTTTAAAAATAAAAAGTAAAATTTTACTCTATGTTTTGAGCAGTAAGCCTGCTTTAAGTGATATTTGAACTGTGCTCTTTAATGAAATATAGATTTGTCACTCAAGTTACTGGGTTTCACTTATTTGTGGAGTCATCTTATCTTCTTTACATGCTCTTAGAGGCAGCAATAGTTAAACCAAGTGTGTCTTACAAGGACCAGCATTTAGTATGCCACTGGATGACTAGGGTGACAGCTGTGAACATTTAGACAACATAAATAATATGTAAATAAATGTGTGCTCTCCAACAAGACACAACTGGAGAGGCTTTTCATAAACAATGAAACGTATACTTTATTGCCTGATGCACAATGAGAATATGTGACTGTTCTAATAGGCTTCTTGGATTTTTTTCTTTAAGCACTGAAATGTTTCTAAAATTATCTCAGCTGAAAATTATCTGTAGCTTCAGAAAGTAAAAGAAAAATCATTCTCTGGCATTTCTCCCCTTCTCTGTTTTCTCTCCTTTTATTCGCAAAACTGCACTTTTTAAAGAGGTTAAGACAACTGCTGAGTGAATTCAGGAAGACTGGTGAAACTGATTTCACTACTCTCTGTACAGTTTACCCTGACTGCCTTAGGACTCTGCAAAGATTACTCCTTGGCAGAGAAAAATCCATATAAGTTAAAAAAGAAGCTCTATTTCTGAACTTAGATTTAGAAAGAGTGATTAATGGGCTCCCAATCTCATAAAAGAGATTGGTTGAGGATTGAATTAATCAATGCTTTGGAGAACAATAAGGATGTTTTATCTAAAGCAGGTTTCTCAAAGAATTATTAAATATAAATGTATGACATCCAATAGAATGGTTATAAAGACCACTGAGATGGTATATTGATACTTTAGCACTTTTATATTTCAGCAGAAGAAGCAGATAGAAGTGATCAAAAATACTATTATTGTTAAGTCATAGAGTCCCATAAACTTAAAATATCATTTCTCAAAAGCAGTTTTTGAAAACTATGAAAGCTATAAGCACAGCCACAGCCATCCCTACACTATCTTTTTATTTTTTTATAAACCCAGGGAAAGTACAGCCAACTAACTACTATTTAATAAAAGTAATAGAATCTCTTCCTTTTGCAGAAAACATTTTTCATCTATCAAGTGCTGAGAAGAAATATTAATATTGATTCAGACTCAGATAGGAATCCTGACCTCAAAAGTACTGAATGTGATTAGCCTACCTGTGCATTGGGCCCATGGATTATGAATTCTGACTTTTCCTTGATGATGACATTTCAAATCAAAGCAATTTTGGCTTCCTATAATAATATTGAAGCCATGCATATTTTCAAATGCTTTTGGTACAGTCCAGAAAACACAGAAAATAATTTTTTTTTCTGCCACAGTAATCCTGCACAAGGTCATTCCATCTGATATTAGTATGTTTTTCTTTAAAATAAAAAATCAAAGTGATAGAATTATGGCAAATAATATAGATAAGACAGGGGAAAGCAAGCAGATCCATAGATACTGATATGCATGTGTTCCTTTTGAAAGGAAGAGTTGTGGTCATAGCAGAATGCTGATTCCAGAAACTATGGAAACCATATGGAATCAACATCAAGGAATTTTATTTCTGTATGCCTTTTATTGATCTAGGTGATTTTAAAATGCAGTACCCCTTTAAAAGAAGTGATTCATTATGATTCCAAAACCACAAATTAGAACAGCACAGTTTTCAAGATGAACAGTGTCAATGTAGACATAATGTTGATTACTGGCCCAGAATTCCAATGCCAGATTCAGTAACATTGTGAACTAATTATTTTTGTCTTTTACACTGCCATAAATTTCTCCTTGATTATATACCTACTCTGTTAATCCATATAGTAGATTGAAAACTGACCTACATACTCGGAAACAGGCATACTGTTCTGTACATTCATTCATTGTTTAGGCTTAAATCTGTGATTCTTTCCTCCAACTCCATCAGCTTATCTTCTTCCTTTTCTCTTCAGTTTTCGCACTATTCTCACTTCATCTCTCAATTGTCTCACTCCTTCTTCCCGCCTGAATCAATCACTGAGGAATGTAAATGAGTCCTATTACCAGGAAGCAGGTTATGGTTCTCTCAGGCATGAAAACATCCCAGTGTATCCTTCGGTTACTCGAGTCCTACTGATGCGGTATTGAATGAAAATGAAAAGCAGGAGAGATGTCCAATTAAAAAGACTCAAACAACTGTAATACATAAATCCTGTCACTTGTACCTCATCAAATTTGATGAAAAAAGAGAATATAATTTGAAATCCAGTTCTCAATTTTTTTTGACAAAGTCTTCTTTTTTTTTTTCTCTAATTTTATTTTATTTTTAAACTTTACATAATTGTATTAGTTTTGCCAAATATCAAAATGAATCCGCCAGAGGTATACATGTGTTCCCCATCCCGAACCCTCCTCCCTCCTCCCTCCCCATACCATCCCTCTGGGCCGTCCCAGTGCACCAGCCCCAAGCATCCAGCATCATGCATCGAACCTGGACTGGCAACTCGTTTCCTACATGATATTTTACATGTTTCATTGCCATTCTCCCAAATCTTCCCACCCTCTCCCTCTCCCACAGAGTCCATAAGACTGTTCTATACATCAGTGTCTCTTTTGCTGTCTCGTACACCGGGTTATTGTTACCATCTTTCTAAATTCCATATATATGCGTTAGTATACTGTATTGATGTTTTTCCTTCTGGCTTACTTCACTCTGTATAATAGGCTCCAGTTTCATCCACCTCATTAGAACTGATTCAAATGTATTCTTTTTAATGGCTGAGTAACACTCCATTGTGTATATGTACCACAGCTTTCTTATCCATTCATCTGCTGATGGACATCTAGGTTGCTTCCATGTCTTGGCTATTATAAACAGTGCTGCGATGAACATTGGGGTACACGTGTCTCTTTCCCTTCTGGTTTCCTCAGTGTGTATGCCCAGCAGTGGGGTTGCTGGATCATAAGGCAGTTCTATTTCCAGTTTTTTAAGGAATCTCCACACTGTTCTCCATAGTGGCTGTACTAGTTTGCATTCCCACCAACAGTGTAAGAGGGTTCCCTTTTCTCCACACCCTCTCCAGCATTTATTATTTGTAGACTTTTGGATCGCAGCCATTCTGACTGGTGTGAAATGGTACCTCATAGTGGTTTTGATTTGCATTTCTCTGATAATGAGTGATGTTGAGCATCTTTTCATGTGTTTGTTAGCCATCTGTATGTCTTTTTTGGAGAAATGTCTATTTAGTTCTTTGGCCCATTTTTTGATTGGGCCGTTTATTTTTCTGGAGTTGAGCTGTAGGAGTTGCTTGTATATTTTTGAGATTAGTTGTTTGTCGGTAGTTGTTTGTCGGTTGCTTCATTTGCTATTATTTTCTCCCATTCTGAAGGCTGCCTTTTCACCTTGCTAATAGTTTCCTTTGATGTGCAGAAGCTTTTAAGGTTAATTAGGTCCCATTTGTTTATTTTTGCTTTTATTTCCAATATTCTGGGAGGTGGGTCATAGAGGATCCTGCAAAGTCTTCATTGATTTCCCTCTCTCTCTCTCTCTCTCTCACAGACACACACACTTAAAACATTGCCTTGATTATTGTGACACATAAGCGACTATTAGAATGAATGTGTTTTTGCTTGTGGATATACTGTCTGTAGTAATCTTAATTATTTAAAGTCATGTTTCAGGAGTAAATCCACCTGTAGAGACTGAAAGATGCTTATTTTCAAGAGTTGTTCTGGGCCCAGAAGAGACTGCTTGTCTTTTGTATGTAAAATTGTTGTACATGTTTTAGGATTTGCATAGTTAATTATGTTTTTAAAAGTGTCAGTAGTTCTCTTCAGGGATTCAGACTATTCAGGTGTTATAATAAGCTTTAATTGATAATAGTAAAATTTACTTTTTGTACATTTAAAAAATATTGAATACACATTGTACACACATATTAAATACACATTGCATATGCTTGGGGGCCCTTCTTTCCTGAATCCTCCAAGCGACTTTGCCAGATCACATAGCCACATAAAGTACTTTGGACTGTTTTAGATGAAGGATTAGTGAGAATAAAACCACAAGAGGCAGCTGAAAGCTAGAAATGTTCAAAGCTGGACAGAGATAAGATTGGAAAATTGTCACCATGCAAGTCCATCCTCTCTGTGTGTACTGTAGGGGGCCCTCCAGCCTTTGCCCAATTTAACATTCATTGAACAACTGGTACAAGGCAAGTCCACACACGACAAAAGGAATCCAGGAATGATACGGTGGGAGCACACAAGGCAGATAAATGAGCACACAGCTAAGTGATGCTGGGTACGAGAACTACGGGAATGATGGAGGGCCAGCATGTATCCACTGAGGTAGGACACAAATCAATGTTGAGTCTCTGAGTGGATCAACATTCAGCTTTGTAAGACTCAAATGTTGTCTGTGACAGAATGACTTGCCATTAGTAAAGCCTGATATTCAGTAATCTGGCCAGGCATATTTTTCACAGATATTGTTATCTGTTCAATTCTGCCCTGAATTTGATATTAATCAAGTGATAACAGAAAATTGAAATTAAGGCACTTGATGCCATGAAGTCATTAAATTAATGTAGGGACCTCAGAGATCTCTATTTCAATTAAGGCCATTAGGAAATACTGCATAAACTTTAACATATTGTATAAAATTTATTAAAAAATAACAAAATCACAAAGTGATATTTTCAAGTATTAAATGAATAAATGTTGTCAATAGACCCTTTTATGAGAGAAAATCATGGGAGAAAGATTTTTAAATAGATGTGTCTGATAGGTAAGAGAGGTATAACCCATAAAAGAAAAAAAGAAAATTCATTAAGTAAGTAAATTCAAGAAATACTTATCTTTATATCTTTCCCAGAAGGAACATGGAGGGAACCTAGGGAAATCTAGAATATTAACTAGAATGGTTAGAGAAAGAGAAAATATAGAAAATTAGGAGCCTTAATAACAATAATGAGTTTTAAAGTTATCCTCCCTATGTACCAGGTTTCAATTTACTTTGTCTAATTTTCTCCTGCTTATTGTTATAATCCTACTGTGGATAATCTTCATATTTCTTATTTGGGAGTCAGCTGTCACATGAAACTGTTTTTCTCAGTTTTTGAATCATAATGATCCTGTCATTTCAACAGAAGACCTGTAGAAGACAGTTTGACTGAAAATCCATGTCAAGAAAGATAGACCTCAAATGAGTAGGTTTGCAGTATTCAAAGCATTTTTTTTCATAAACATAATGAACTCAACACACCCAATCCTTCAGTGCATTTTTTTGACATTACCTGTAAATTGTATACAGGATCTGACCTGTCTGACCACTTCCACACTTGCCACTCAGGACCAGCAGTAGCTAGCCCTTGGATTATTGTGATCTCTTCTGATGACCTAGTCTTTCTGCTCCCATTCTTATGCCCCTGTGATCTAATTTATTCTCCCCTCAGGGATGAAATAAGAGTCCAAGTATAACATATCACACAGATAGGAACCAAAGAGCTCACAGTGATGGAGAGCATCACATCTTGGTCTCATTTCTTTTCATCTATTTTTTTGCTTTCTCCACTTCAGTCTGTTGGTTCACAAACCTCCTCCTAGGTACCTGGGTGAAATCCAAACCAGGCCTCAGTATGCAGAGGGAAAGAGGAGATCAAGGAAAACATGCACCACCCCAGATGGGCAGGTGGCAGGTTTACTAAGCAAGGGAGATTACATACGAGGCTTGTCTTAGGTGCTGGAAGACCAGTAGATCTCCCCACCTGCCACCAGAATCGTAGAAGTTTATGTAGATATTGCAACAGGGTCCAGACCCCTACACAGTCTAGATGGTCTCAGCCACAGATCATTGTTTCAAGGTTGCATCCTTGGGGCTGTTCCTGGGAGCAGAAGAGTCAAGTGGAATGCACATTCCAAGTACAGAGGAGTGGGTAGGGAGCCTTCAATTGCCCGGGTCCAGTTCCAGGGTCAAACTGCTGGGCAAGTCTTCCTGATAATCTCCCTAAACACAGCCATGCTGTCTCTTCCTGCAGGACCTTTTAAACATACTGTTCCATTTGCTGAGATTTTATCGTCCCAGACACTTCCTTGTCTGCTTCTTGACTTCCTTCATGACTATACTGAAATGCTAGCTACTGGCTGTTATTGCAGTGTGATGTTTTTATTTAATATTTGCTATTTGAATATATTTAACTGGAGTAACAGCCAATGTTGGCAATCTAATTTGACCTTTTGACTAGATCTGTACATAAGCAATTGGATTCGGGTTTTAAAAAGGAGTAAAAGTATTATTAATGACTTTAAGCACCTACTTTACATTATAATCAATCTGTGAATTAGCTTCTGAGTTCCTACATATAGAATTCATAAATAAGTCCAATTCAAGATGTGGTTATACAAATGCATAAAAATGTTTTTTCAAGTCTTATGTTATTAAATCATGTTGTTAATTAGTCATAATTATATAATTAAAAATAAGAATCATTATTATTTTTAATATTTAATTATTTATTTGTCTCTGCAATGGGTCTTAGTTTTGGCATGTGGGATCTTCACTGGGGCACAGGCTTCTTTCTAGTTGCATCACATAGGCTCAGCTGCCCCATGCACGCCTGGGATCTTAGTCCCCAGACCAGGGGTCGAACCTTCATACTCTCCATTGAAAGGCAGATTCTTAACCACCAGACCATCAGGGAAGCCCCCAAAATCATTTTTAAAATGTCTGATTACTTATGATTTGAAGTCAGTACAAAATGATTATGCATGTAGAAATTTTAGTTTTTGAACATGTCTTTACCTTAGCATAAATTTATTTATGAATATGTCAAATTTTGTAAGACTTTAAGCTCACAGAAAATAGACTTAAGAGTGTCATGCTTTACTAGCTGTGCTAGCCAGGCGGCTGGCTGAAAATAGATTAAAAAACCAAGCTTTACAGATCTATACAAACATTAATAAGAACCGTAGGCAATTCATCTTTAATACAAACTAGTTTTGTCTTAAAGGCTTTTATAATGCATTTCTGGTGTATAATTCCTTTCATTTGAGGGAAGGTACTAGTGTATTATCTAAAAACATGCAGTGGTCATTGACATCACCAAATACTCATTTTCAGTTTTAATAAACTATTTGTCTTCACAGTTCAGTTTTTTTTTTTTCCCTAAAGATGTTCTTTCTTTAGCTATTATATCTACATCTAAGCAACGTGGAAAGAATGCTTTAACAAATATTATAGTCAATGGCTCCCTAAAAATGGGCCTAGTAACACCAAGACAGCCATCTTATAATAAGCTGCCATCAGTAATCTTCAGAATGACATTGTCTGCATATATTTTTGAGTGGTCCTCCTTAGATTTCATTTTAACTTATGTCTGTGTTCAATGAAAAGAGGAAAAATAAAAGGCTCTCTCTGTGAATCCACAAATAAATCAAAATGCTTCCTTATTCATTCTCCTGAAATAAAGAAACATTGGTGATTTTCCCTGAAGGCTGAATTCACATCACATGATAGGCAAGCGTTTCATATTTCCAAGTGTATTTTTTGACACATACAATAGTTACAATAAATGTTTCTCTTGTTTATTCCAGGAAGAGTATCATATTCCAACCTTTTTAAACTTTTTAATTGTAATCTCTCACATTCTACATTTACTGCTGTATTGTTTTAATGCACATTTGTTCTAGCAGCCTATTAAAACTCAGTAGGTCAAATTGTTCAAGAATACTCTTGCCACAAGTTTTTTTTCTTTTCTTTCTCTCTTCATTTTCAGCATTTTTACATTCATGAGTGCAAATTATATTTGAACTTATTTTATTACAGAATTCTGCTCAGCCTAACTTTTTGTGAGGATGGGTGAACCCAGCCATCTTTTTCACTATCAAATGACATGTACTATTTTGCAGAGTTTTAGTTCACTATATTCACATTTACTTTTTTTCTGAAAAACTGTACTTATGAAAATCCACAGTGAGAGTGGCTCTTCTTATATTTATTCATTATTACTGGAAATAAAGGTGTTTTCTTCATTAGAGGGAACCATATGATTTTGGGTAAAATTATAAGTGAATCATAGGGCTTCCCATATAGCTCAGTGGGTAAAGAATACTCCTGCAATGCAGGAGACCCAGGTTTGATCCTTGGTTAAGGAACATCCCCTGGAGAAGGAAGTGGTAACCTACTCCAGTAGTCTTGCCTGGAGAATTCCATAAACAGAGGAGCTTGGCAGTGTACAGTACATGGGGTCACAAGAGTCAGACACAACTCAGTGACAAAATCACCACATTAAATGAATCATAGTGAAATAAAATATAATTATTTGTGTATTGGAACATGTGAAATACATTAGGAAGTAAAGGATTTTTTATTGGTGTCAAAGAGAAGTCAAAACAAAAGAAAATGAAATCTAAAACAATAACAAAAAATAGAAAATATGAACACTGAATCTGTATTTCATAGAGAATATGAACACTAAATCTGTACTCTGGTTTTAAAGCTCCTAAATATGTCCTAAGTCCTAACACTGAGGATAATAAATGTAGAACTCAGGTAGATAAATCAAAATATCTATATTCTTTAATACTCAAAACTAAAATCATATGCAGTATTTCTGGAAATGTTTGAATTACTTTTTTTTTTTATTTTATTTTATTTTTAAACTTTACATAATTGTATTAGTTTTGCCAAATATCAAAATGAATCTGCCACAGGTGTACATGTGTTCCCCATCCTGAACCCTCCTCCCTCCTCCCTCCCCATACCATCCCTCTGGGTCATCCCAGTGCACTAGCCCCAAGCATCCAGTATTGTGCATCGAACCTGGACTGGCAACTCGTTTCTTACATGATATTTTACATGTTTCAATGCCATTCTCCCAAATCTTCCCACCCTCTCCCTCTCCCAAAGAGTCCATAAGACTGTTCTATACATCAGTGTCTCTTTTGCTGTCTCGTACACAGGGTTATTGTTACCATCTTTCTAAATTCCATATATATGCGTTAGTATACTGTATTGATGTTTTTCCTTCTGGCTTACTTCACTCTGTATAATAGGCTCCAGTTTCATCCACCTCATTAGAACTGATTCAAATGTATTCTTTTTAATGGCTGAGTAATACTCCATTGTGTATATGTACCACAGCTTTCTTATCCATTCATCTGCTGATGGACATCTAGGTTGCTTCCATGTCCTGGCTATTATAAACAGTGCTGCGATGAACATTGGGGTACACGTGTCTCTTTCCCTTCTGGTTTCCTCAGTGTGTATGCCCAGCAGTGGGGTTGCTGGATCATAAGGCAGTTCTATTTCCAGTTTTTTAAGGAATCTCCACACTGTTCTCCATAGTGGCTGTCCTAGTTTGCATTCCCACCAACAGTGTAAGAGGGTTCCCTTTTCTCCACACCCTCTCCAGCATTTATTATTTGTAGACTTTTGGATCGCAGCCATTCTGACTGGTGTGAAATGGTACCTCATAGTGGTTTTGATTTGCATTTCTCTGATAATGAGTGATGTTGAGCATCTTTTCACGTGTTTGTTAGCCATCTGTATGTCTTCTTTGGAGAAATGTCTATTTAGTTCTTTGGCCCATTTTTTGATTGGGCCGTTTATTTTTCTGGAGTTGAGCTGTAGGAGTTGCTTGTATATTTTTGAGATTAGTTGTTTGTCAGTTGCTTCATTTGCTATTATTTTCTCCTATTCTGAAGGCTGTCTTTTCACCTTGCTAATAGTTTCCTTTGATGTGCAGAAGCAATTACTTTTTAAAACTGTTTATTAGGTGAATGACTCAATACATAAGAATTCAGAGATTATCTGAACTAACCAAATAGCACAAGCAGAGCAATGAGAATTTAAATACCTAACATAGGATTAAAATTTTTCTTTAGCATCTTTAGCATTTTTGTTATTTTGTCTAATCTACACTTTCTGTGAACTCAAAGTTGGAAAAATATATTCACTGCATCCAATGGACCTTGTATCACTCAAAAGAAACAACCATTATTTTGGAAATTATATATTCTGATGTGAGTGAGCATGGTTCTCAGTTTGTAAGTGAGCAGTTTCAACACTTATAGCTTTAAAAAAATTACTTTTAAAACTTGTTCCTGACTGCAAATGCAGCAGTAAAATAATGTGGCACAATTATGGATGTTCCTTTTTTTCTTCAAAATTTACTCTAATATGCTTTTGTCATTGTAATTGATAAGAACAAAGGATAATTGAGATGTCTGGTAAAGAAGGGAGGATTTTGATGCACTGATTCATCTGAGTCAGTGATATAAGTAACTGCACATCAGTACTTCAAATCACAAAGAAGAAAGTGAACACAGACTCCTTTCCCTCATTCACTACCACCTTTGGTCAATCTCAAAACCCTAGTTACTCCACTTCCTCTTCTACTCTTTCTAAAGTGAAAGAACACGTGCTTGCAATTTGAACAGGGATAAGACTATTAACAGTGAAGACTCTTATGCATTGGTTACATCCCAGGTCCTCCCTAGAAGCATTGCATGTATTAATGCCTTTAGTCTTCACATTGATCCCAAACAGCCAGTCCTATTTTCTCCATTTTTCAGATGAGGAAAACAAAGCACAGAAATGTTAAGTAGCTGGCTAGGTAACCTATCAAGTAGGTGGTAAGAACATTTGAAGTGCTACTTGCCCACCAGATATTGAGGTATGAAGTGTTACACTGTATGAGAGATAAGGATAGAACAAAAGGTGTGGTAGAAAGAACCCCCGTATATACATGCCTTCTATACCCGCAAACTACCCACATTTACACTGAGCATAAGATCTGAGATATCTGGACATCTTAAAGCTTTAGGCACAAGGTGTGTCTGTCATCATAACATCTGCTGTATCAGTCTTTATTCTAGGATTACATGATATTAATTTTTGAGGTCACAAGGTTCTTCAACTATGAACTAAGATCATGATCCACGTTCATTTAAATTTATTCTAAGGTTGAACTTTGGACAGAAAAATTGATGTTAATATCAAGACAACCTGGAAAGCCAGCTGTGAGATTGTAAAAGCCATTCTGTGTCTTGTCTCCTGCACCATTTTAAATGGTTTAAGATTTTCTCTAAAATGAACTTTTATACTCTTCCTATCAATATGGTATTTTATTAAGATTATTCTAGAGTAGTAGAAATCTCTTTTTTTTCCCTGGCATGTATATTTTTTTGAATTGTGATGTATATGAATGATTGAAAACAAATTATTATTCAACGTCCTTTAACAGGCAAACAGCCATAAGTAAAGGGATTTGGCTGAAATATTTGTATCTCTTCTTTTAAATATTACTACAGTTTAGAGACAGTGATTGTCCTGTGCTGGGGTTTGACTTTTCGGCAGTTCTTTTTTTACTGATTCCCTTTTATCTTCCAACATTCTTTACAACTGGACTGAAATTTTTATTACAGAGATTTACTATTTGACTGGTAATAAACAATTCTTGAATTTATAGTGTTTTATGTTTGATGACATAGGTTAGCTTTGACATGTGGTTTTATCATGATACACTAATATTTTTATCTTTGGGTTGTTTCTGCTTGATGCATATGCATAATCATATTTGTGTGTGCTTTATTATTCAGCTGTGTCCAACACTTTGTGACCCTTTGGACTGTAGCCTGTCAGGTTCTTCTGTCCACGGGATTTCCCAAACAAAAATACTGGAGTAGGTTGCCATTTCCTTCTCCAATGCATAATCATACCACTGGCCAATTCTAACTTCAAAACAACAGGTAGAAAAATAAAGCATACTATGAAATGATCTCTGGAAAAAGTCATCAGTTATTTGAAGTAGGTAGAAGTAGTTTCATTTTGAAAGTTAAATTCTTTAACATTTTAAAAGTCTAAAGATTCTTCAGCTTTTTTGACATATAATTGATAAATAAAATTGTAGAATATTTAAAGTGTACATCAAGACATAACATTGTGAATCAACTATACTACAATTTTTAAAAAGAACTTAAGACACATTCTGCACAGTTTCTGCTTTACATGAACTGATGGTTTGGGGAGGTTGGACACCAGTATTTTTTTAAACACTCCTCTGCTGGTTCCAATGTGAAATCAAATATGAACACCAGTGCTTTGCAGGACTGGATCCTGTCACCTGAGCCTTATTTCAGCATCCTCGTTGCTTATGATAGATGTAAGTGGTGATTTGGCATACGTATGTATTATGCAAGGATTCTTCCTAACCGGATAATAAACAAAACCTTCATCTCATATACTTATCTGATTTGTTTTTTTGTTTTGTTTTGTTTTTTTTGGTGAGAATATTTAATTACTACTCTCAGCAAATTCCAATTATATAATATGGTGTTATAAACTGTAATTGCTGTTTTATAATCTGTATTTTCTTATTATGATCAATAATACCTAATTGCAAGTTTAATTATATCATACTTCATACATACTTATCTCTTCCATGAGAAGAAATTGTACATTTCTTCAAGGACCCTTTGTCTATAATCTAAGGTGTTCAGTTCAGTTCAGTCACTCAGTTGTGTCCCATTGTTTGCAACCCCATGAATTGCAGAATGCCAGGCCTCCCTGTCCATCACCAACTCTCGGAGTTCACTCAAACTCATGTCCATTGAGTCGGTGATGCCATCCAGCCATCTCATCCTCTGTCGTCCCCTTCTCCTCTTGTCCCCAATCCCTCCCAGCATCAGGGTCTTTTCCAATGAGTCAACTCTCCGCATGAGGTGGCCAAAGTATTGGAGTTTCAGCTTCAACATCAGTCCTTCCAATGAACGTTCAGGACTGATCTCCTTTAGGATGGACTGGTTGGATCTCCTTGCAGTCCAAGGGACTCTCAAGAGTCTTCTCCAACACCACAGTTCAAAAGCATCAATTCTTTGGCACTCAGCTTTCTTCACAGTCCAACTCTCACATCCATACATGGCCACTGGAAAAACCATAGCCTTGACTAGACAGACCTTTGTTGGCAAAGTAATGTCTCTGCTTTTTAATATGCAATATAAGGTGTGCCTATACTAATTGATAAAGAAGCTGAAGTGGAATGGTTCTATGAAGACCTACAAGACCTTCTAGAACTGACAACAAAAGAGATCCCCTTTTCATCATAGGGGACTGGAATGTAAAAGGAGAAAAGCAAGAGATACCTGGAATAACAGGATGGAGTACAAAATGAAGCAGGACAAGGTCCAACAGAGTTTTGTCAAGAGAATGCATTAGTCAAAGCAAACACCCTCTTTCAACAACGTAAGAGATGACTTTACACATGGACATCACATTACGGTTAATACCAAAATCAGAATGATTATATATTTTTCAGCAAAGATGGAAAAGTTCTATACAGTCAGTGAAAACAAGCCTGGGAGCTGACTGTGGCTCAGATCATAAACTCCTTATTGAAAAATTCAAACTTAAACTGAAGAAAGTAGGGAAAACCATTAGATCATTCAGGTATAAGCTAAATCAAATACCTTATCATTGTCATGGAAGTGACAAATAGATTCAAGGGATTAGACCTGATAGAGTGCCTGAAGAACTATGGATGGAGGTTCATGACATGTACAAGAGGTGGTGATCAAAACCATCCCCAAGAAAGAAATGCAAAAAAGCAGAATGGTTGTATGAGAAAGCCTTTAAAATAGCTGAGAAATAGCACTGAAACATGTAAATTATCATATGTGAAATAGAGCGCCAGTCCAGGTTCAATGCATGAGACAGGGTGCTCAGGGCTGGTGCACTGGGATGACCCTGAGGGATGGGGTGGGGAGGGAGGTGAGGGAGAGGGTCAGGATGGGGAACACATATACACCCATGGCTGATTTCATGTGAATGTATGGCAAAACTCACCACAATATTGTAAAGTAATTAACCTCTAATTAAAAGAAAAAAGAAAAAAAAAAACAAATATATTAAAAAATACAATAGAAAATCTAATATATATATTAACCATGTTTACTTAACATATGCAGAGTACATCATGAGAAAGGCTGGACTGGCAAAAACACAAGCTGGAATCAAGATTGCTGGGAGAAATATCAATAACCTCAGATATGCAGATGACACCACTCTTATGGCAGAAATTGAAGAGGAACCAAAAAGCCTCTTGATGAAAGTGAAAGTGGAGAGTGAAAAAGTTTGCTTAAAGCTCAACTTTCAGAAAACGAAGATCATGGCATCCGGTCCCATCACTTCATGGGAAATAGATGGGGAAACAGTGGAAATAGTGTCAGACTTTATTTTTCTGGGCTCCAAAATCACTGCAGGTGACTGCAGCCATGAAATTAAAAGACGCTTACTCCTTGGAAGAAAAGTTATGACCAACCTAGATAGCATATTCAAAAGCAGAGACATTACTTTGCCAACATAGGCAAACCATAGCCTCGTCTAGTCAAGGCTATGGTTTTTCTAGTGGTCATGTATGGATGTGAGAGTTGGACTGTGAAGAAGGCTGAGCACCAAAGAATTGATGCTTTTGAACTGTGGTGTTGGAGAAGACTCTTGAGAGTCCCTTGGACTGCAAGGAGATCCAACCTGTCCATTCTGAAGGAGATCAGCCCTGGGATTTCTTTGGAAGGAATGATGCTAAAGCTGAAACTCCAGTACTTTGGCCACCTCATGCGAAGAGTTGACTCATTGGAAAAGACTCTGATGCTGGGAGGGATTGGGGGCAGGAGGAGAAGGGGACGACAGAGGATGAGATGGCTGGATGGCATCACTGACTCGATGGACGTAAGTCTGAGTGAACTCCAGGAGTTGGTGATGGACAGGGAGGCCTGGCGTGCTGTGATTCATGGGGTCACAAAGAGTCGGACATGACTGAGCAACTGATCTGATCTGATCTGATCTGATATTTATATATAGCTGAAAAAAGAAGAGAAGCAAAAGGCAAAGGAGAAAGGGAAAAATCTGAATGCAGAGTTCCAAAGAATAGGAAAGAGAGATAAGAAAGCCTTCTTAAGTGATTAATACAAAGAAATAGAGGAAAGCAACAGAATGGGAAATACTAGAGATCAATAAAGTTATAGATTTCAAGGGAATACTTCATACAAAAATGGGCATAATAAAGGACACAAACACTATGGACCTAAGAGGAGCAGAAGATATTAAGAAGAGGTGGCAAGAATACACATAAGAACTATGCAAAAAAGATCTTCATGACCCAGATAATCATGATTGTGTGATCACTGGCCTAGAGCCAGATATCCTGGAGTGCAAAGTAAAGCAGCCCTTAGGAAGCATCACTATGAACATCCACTAGCTTTAGTGGAGGTGATGGAATTCCAGTTGAGCTATTTCAAATCCTAAAAGATGATGTTATGAAAGTGCTGCTCTCAATATGCTGGAAAATTTGGAAAATCCAGCAGTAGCCACAGGACTGGAAAAGGTCAGTTTTCATTCCAATCCCAAAGAAAGACAATGTCAAAGAATGTTCAAACTATCACACATTTACAGTCATCTTACACTCTAGCAAAGTAATGCTGAAAAATCTGCAAGCTGGGCGTCAACAGTATGTGAACTGAGAAATTCCAGAAGTTCAAGCTGGATTTAGAAAAGGCAGAGGAACCAGAGATCAAATTGCCAACATTGATGGATCACAGAGAAAGCAAGAGAGTTTCAGAAAAAATCTACTTCCATTTTATGCTAAAACATTTAACTCTGTGGATCACAACAAACTGTGGAAAATTCTTCAAGAGATGGGAATACCAGACCACTTTACCTGCCTCCTGAGAAACCCGTATGCAGTTCAAGAAGCAACATTTAGAATCAGATGATGAACAGCAGACTGGTTCCAAACTGGGAAAGGAGTACATCAAGTCTTACTTTATAGTCCCTTGGACTGCAAGGAAATCAAACCAGTTAATCCTAAAGGAAATCATTCGAGAATATTCATTGGAAGGACTGATGCTGAAGCTGAAACTCCAATACTTTGGCCACCTGATGGGATAGCTGACTCATTGGAAAAAACCATCATGCTAGGAAAGATTGAAGGCAGGAGGAGAAAGGGATGACAGAGGATGAGATGGTTGGATGGCATCACTGACTCAATGGACACGAGTCTGAGTAAACTCTGGGAGTTGGTGATGGACAGGGAGGCCTGGTATGCTGCAGTCCATGGGGTCACAAAGAGTTGGACATGGTTGAGTGACTGAAGTGAACTGAATTGAAGGCCTACTTGTCACCCTGCTTATTTAACTTACATGCAGAGCATGTCATGTGAAATTCCAGGCTGAATGAAGCACAAACTGCAATCAAGGTTGATGGGAGAAATATCAATAACCTCAGATATGCACATGAAACCACCCTTATGGTAGAAAGTGAAAAGGAACTAAAGAGACTCTTGATGAAAGTAAAAGAGAAGAGTGAAAAAGTTGGCTTAACACTCAACTTTCAAAAAACAAAGATCAAGGCAACTGGTCCCATCACTTCATGGCAAATTGATCAGGGAACAATGGAAACAATGACAGACTTTTTTTGAGGGGAGTGGGTCTCCAAAATCACTGCAGATTGTGACTGCAACCATGAAATTAAAAGATGTTTGCTCCTTGGAAGAAAAATCGTGAACAACCTAGACAGCATATTAAAAAGCAGAGACATTACTTTACCAACAAATGTCCCTATAGTCAAAGCTATGGTTTTTCTAGTAATCATGTATGGATGTGAGAGTTGGACCACGAGGAAACTGAGCACTGAAGACTTCATCCTTTTGAGTTGTGGTGTTGGAGACGACTCTTGAGAGTCCTTTGGACTGCAAGGAGATCAAACCAATCTATTCTAAAGGAAATCAGCCCTGAATATGCATTGGAAAAACTGATCCTGAAGCTGAAGCTCCAACACTTTGGCCACCTGATGAGAGCAATGTCACTCATTGGAAAAGAGCTTGGTGCTGGAAAAGACTGAAGGAAGGAAGAGAAGGGGATGACAGAAATTAGATGATTGGATATCATCACCAAATCAATGGACATGAGTTTGAGCAAGCTCCGTGTGTTGGTGGTAGAAGGGAAACCTGACGTGCTGCAGTCCATCAGGTCTCAAAGAGTCGGACATGAGTGAGTGATTGAACTGATGCTAATTAATTCTTTTATTTATTTATTAGTTTTCTGGTTTTTTGTTTTATTTTATCTTATTTTTAAACTTTACAATATTGTAAAATGTCAGTGTTTAAGTCAGTAAATTTTTAAAATTGATTTTAAATTATTCTCGAATTAACTACACAAATCACTCAAAACAGATGAATTGTCCCCATTCAGAGGATAGTGTTGATTTTGAAAGCCATCTCAGAAAATGACAAAAAAGATTCAAAATAGCACTCTACATACATAAGCAACTGACCCCTACAAAGCAGTTAGATATGAAGGTAGTCATCTCCTATGACAGATGCATCTGGACAGGAGCTCTCCTGGGAAGGTCAGCAGCCTCCTCTTGGTGTAGCAGCTGATTTCAGGGCCCATGAGAGTGGAACTCTACAGCACAGGAGGAATGGAATACATAGATGATGATGTGTTAGAACCCAAATCCTGGTGGAGGGAGAGAGGATAGGTCTCTTCAATGAGTGAGCAGGTCCGTTTCAGATTACAGAGGGTAACATTAGGATATTTCTAAAATTGAACGTAGAATATACAATAAAAGAAGGAGTTAGCAATGTTGATGTGAGTTTTAGTAACATTTAGGATTGGCAAAATAGCAGAAAGGCTATAGCCTGGAAAGGGAAAACAATAAACATTGGTTAAAAGGAAGGAAATCACTTTCTGGCTTAATGAAATGTCAATAAATTTACAAATATGTAATTTTAAAACATAGCATATCCAACTATGGGTTATAAGGAAATAAGGATGTGGCAAATTCTAAAGTAACTTTAGAAACTCTCTGCTTTGAGTTAGTTAGGGATTATTTTGTTAGTAATGGAATAAAAAAGAGTGTTGACAGTATAAATAACTGTGACATTTATTTAAAAAAAAAAATGTTTCTTGAACAGGCAGAAGTATCAGAGATTCCTCTGTAAATTTTGTATATTTGAAAAATATCACATTCAATAAAAAGTTTCTGTAAGTACACTTTCACAAACAAATTCTGTGAAATATTGGTCTTGTTCTACAGTAATGTGTATAAACTCCAGTAAAACCTGATTACCAGTTGAGTATCTTTGTTTATGATAATATAACTATGTGCAACTTTGATTAGCAAAGAAGAAAAGTCAAGTTCTTAACTTCTGGAATGACTTTTCTTCACCAGGTAAAATGCTTTAAATGAAAACAATAAAATATGTATTAATATGCTATGAAAATTAGAATATAAAATGTATATTATAGTAGTAAAAACTTCTAGCTTTCTATTTTTTATGTCACATGGAACGATTACGTATTTTTATGTGCAAACGACTAGTCATTCTTCCTGCCCCTACCCCAAACCATATGCCTTTTTTGTTTTTTCTTTTACTTATAATTATACTTCTGGCCTTGATAAGAACATTCAAACATTAATGAACTCAAAGTAACACTGAATGCTATGGGATGCCCAAATAAAAAATATCTTAATTTTCTTGTTTATGGTCTCAGCAACTTCCTGAGTCAGAAATTTGGCACACTATAGATGAAAGTGAAAGTGTTAGTCACCTGCTAGTGTCTGACTCTGAAACACAGTGAACTGTAGCCTGTCAGGCTCCTTTGTCAATGGAATTATCCAGGCAAGAATACTGGAGTGGGGAGCCATTCCCTTCTCCAGGGGATCTTCCCAACCCAGTGATAGAATCTGGGTCTCCTGCCTTGTGGGCCTATTCTTTACCACATGAGCCACCAGGGCAGCCCTGAGATACAGATAGTTTTTGTTATTCATCCAAGGTCAATGATGAGTGCAGATCTCTAATTTTCATTCCTGAATATCTCATTTTCAATAATTTGAGTTCAGTACATCAAAACAAAACAAGGAAAACATATTTCTATAGTTCATTTTTACCCTGGGTAGAATGAATCTCCCTAGATTCTGTGAGCCCATGAAAATAACTGAAATGGGAACTTTCCTGTGTCCTTTCAAAAGTGACTACAGAATGGTGTTCCAGGATTTGGTAGGAATTTGCTAAGAAGAGATTGCTGGATCCCACTCCCATGTTTATTCTGGAAAAATTCTTTACTCCTTGCATATTTCAAAAATGCATGTGTAGGCATCATTCAGTACTTAAGCTCCATCCAAGTGCTGAAAAAAACCCGATTGTATCATGTGTACGTGTTACAAACTGCTTCTATTGCAAGGAGAGGGAAACTGAGAATTACATTTTTATTTTTTCCCAGTTTAAAGTAGATAAGAAGGTATTAAAGCATTCAAAACTTCACTTCATTTTTAAACATTATTAATATTCAAAGTAGCTGAAATTCCAAGTTAAAAAAATACTTCATGCACATTCCATTTTCAACTTTTAAATAAAGAACACCTTGCCATTTTAATGGGATATCACATTCAAATCCACAGAACTTGTGAATTACATAAGAAAAATATGAGAATACTCCTGCAATTTTCCTAGGAATTTATATTTTCCTGTGAGTGGATGGGGAAACAGTGGAAACAGTGTTAAACTTTGCTTTTTTGGGGCTCCAAAATCACTGCAGATGGTGATTGTAGCCATGAAATTAAAAGACGCTTACTCCTTGGAAGGAAAGTTATGACCAACCTAGATGGCATATTCAAAAGCAGAGTTATTACTTTGCCAACAAAGGTCTGTCTAAGTCAAGGCTATGGTTTTTTCAGTGGTCACGTATGGATGTGAGAGTTGGACCGTGAAGAAAGCTGAGCACCAAAGAATTGACGTTTTTGAACTGTGGTATTGGAGAAGACTCTTTAGAGTCCCTTGGATTCCAAGGAGATCCAACCAGTCCATCCTAAAAGAGACCAGTCCTGGGTGTTCATTGGAAGGAATGATGCTGAGGCTGAAACTCCAATATTTTGGCCACCTCACGCGAAGAGTTGACTCATTGGAAAAGACCCTGATGCTGGGAGCAATTGAGGGCAGGAGGAGAAGGGGACCACAGAAGATGAGATGGCTGGATGGCATCACTGACTTGATGGACATGAGTTTGAGTGAACTCCAGTAGCTGGTGATGGACAGGGAGGCCTGGTAGGCTGCAATTCAAAGGATCGCAAGGAGTTGGACATGACTGAGCAACTGAAATGAAGTGAACTGAACTGGAGGGTGAGTGAGTGAGTGGAGTGAGTGAGTGAAGTGGGTGAAGCCGCTCAGTCATGTCCAATTCTTGAACTGTAGCCCACCAGGCTCCTACGTCCATGGGATTCTCCAGGCAAGAATACTGGAGTGGGGAAGGTACCATCCCTATATTTCTACAAAGCTCAGTTATAATCTGAAATTTCTTAATCATATTGTTATATAATAGCTTTGCTGTATTTGGTGACTTTTCTATGTTAGGCTCTGCATTGGCACCTTCTATGGTTTAACCTAAACATAATGCTTTTAAAACCTTATATGGTATCTAAACTTATTTTCATGTATTGCAGTGGAAGAAATTGAGGTGACAAGTTAAAAAAAGCCTCTCAAGTTTGCACCGTTTATAAGTCATAGTATGTTAGAAATAAGATCCAGATTTGACTGACCTAAATTCCAAGTTCTTAATGATTTCACTCCTACAATGCAGCTTATCAAATTTTATATAAGTATTTAATTTTACTATTTTTGAGTGTCCTTTTGGCTTGATATTCAGGCCAACATTCTTCCCATATTGTATAAATCAATCTTGAATTACCAATTTAGGGACAGTTTTAAAATATGCAGGAGAAAAACATTGATTAATTATTTATCCAATATGCATTCACCCCTTCTTGCTTACTAATATAACCTAATTGCATAAAGGATGGCAATGTGCCTAGCTAAAAAGGAATACATTTTTCCAGTTTTCCTTATAATTGTCCACGGTTAAGTGAACAAATTCTGAATCATGAGAGTTAAGCAGAAGCAGTTGGATGGGATTCTGGGGCGGCTTTACACACATCTTTTTAAACCTTTATTCTTCTTCATGTAGCTTGAAACAAAGATGTGATGTCCAGATACCTGGCAGCCTTCTTGAGATAATGAGACTCAGGGTCAGACCACAAATTGGTAGAGCTTTGTCTACTCTGATGTTTCTTTGTTTATGAGAAATAATCAATCTCTATAATAACACATTTAAATCTCTATTTCTGAGTATATTTTGAATAGAAACTGAATGAAATGTCTACCTGATGTAATGCATAAATTCAACCCCATAGAATAATTGCTTTGTCCCAGAGAAATTTGATTCATCTTACTTAAATCAATGTTTAGACTGTTAGAAGGAAATTGAATGTGTGGCAAAAGATTGTGCTTATTTGTTGAAGAAAAATATTTTCCTTATAGCTAAAGACTCATTTGATTTCAAAACTAAAATTATGAAAAATTTGACTTGAAAAATTGACTACATTGTAAGGTAACTGTTACATTATCATCAGTAGTTTAATTATATAGTCATTTGAATTGATTCCAATATATATGTGTATGTGTGCATGTGTGCTAAGTCGCTTCAGTCATGTCTGATTCTTTGAAACCCTATGGACTATAGCACACCAGGCTCCTGTGTCTATTGGATTTTCCAGGCAAGAATACTTGATTGGGCTGCCATGCCCTTCTCCAGGGGATCTTCCCAACCCAGATTGAACCCGCATCTCTTAAGTCTCCTGCATTGGCAGGTAGTTTCTTTACTGCTAGTGCCACTTGGGAAGACTATATATATATATATACACACACACACATATATATATAATATTTAATCCTATGTTGATGTATGGCAAAACCAATACAATATTGTAAGTAATTAACCTCCAAATAAAATAAATAAATTTATATTAAAAATTATTTTTAATGTTATATGTATATATTTAATTTTACATTTCATGGGTCTAAGATAAAGGGTACATTTTCATATAAAATCTTAAGCCATATCAAAATCATCCACGTGACCAAACAAAAACATGTTAAAATTAATATTATTTATGTAGATGTTGAAGGAAGTGAGAAGAGAAAAATAAAGTACCACTTTACTGTACAAAAAGTAAAATTTATTTATTCTAATGAAAATGATGAATGATCTGAAATGCTCAATTTCAATTCTATTAGTATATAGTAAATATTTTATAATATTTACTGAAATTAATTAAGATCGACTTATATCAACTCCTATTACTTTGCTAAAAACTATTCTATTTCTTGCATAAAACAGTGAAGGTAAATTTTGAATTGAAAATAATTCTGAAAAAAGAGATATGCAGTTTTACATTTTTCTCTTTTCATGATTTTTCATGAAAATCACAGAAACTCAAAACTTTAAAAACGGTAGGAAATGACTTTCACAAATCGAAAAAAATTGCCAATTGAAATATTTATTCTAAGAACCAAAATGTCTGAATTTACTGTCTTGTTCAGGAAAATAAATGTAGTATTGATTCTGTAAGACATGCTGGTGAGGTTAAAGAGATATGGGGAAAGAGAAATTTTTTTTTTTAAAAAACCAAAATTTAGAGTTTTATTGTATTTTAATATCATTTCTCTTTGGTTTTCTAGTACAAACTATTTCAGGCATATATAATAGTACAGAGAGCAACATAACAAATTCACAAATATCTCATCCAAGATTTAAGTAATTATTACTATTTTACATATTGTCTCAGACTATTTTTTAGTAAATAAAAATTAAGACCAGAGTTAAAAGAAAATATCAACTGTTCCTATACAGTACAAATGTGAATAGCAAGAGCTTTTCATCTTACCTAGGTATTCTCAGCTCTGGTTTTCCTTGTGACTTGATTGTCTTTTCTCCTGATTATCAAGTATTTAAGTGCTTATCAACAATGAAGTTTCAAAAGGCGGCCCCCTACAAGTACCCAATTACACACAGTCATCTCCTCAGTTCAGTTCAGTCACTCAGTCGTATTCGACTTCTTGCAAACCCATGGACTGCAGCACACCAGGCCTCCCTGTCCATCACCAACTCCCAGAGTTTACCCAAACTCATGCCCATTGAGTCAGTAATGCCATCCAACCATCTCATCCTCCCTTATCCTCCTTTTCTCCTACCTTCAATCTTTCCCAGAGTCAGAGTATTTTCAAATGAGTCATATCTTTGCATCAGGTGGCCACAGTATTGGAGTTTCAGCTTCAACCTCAGTCCTTCTAATGAATATGAGGGAATGACTTCCTTTAGGATGGACTGGTTGGATCTCCTTGCTGTCCAAGGGACACTCAAGAGTCTTCTCCAACACCACACCACAAAAGCATCAATTTTTCAGCATTCAGCTTTCTTTATAGTCCAGCTCTCATATCCATACATGACTACTGGAAAAACCATAGCTCGTAGAAGATGAAAACTGACTGAAAGATGATTCTGGGGTGTAATCCTTCAGGCCCCGTGGTGTGCCTCCAGATAGAATCTCAGTGTTGTAACTTTTCCAAGACTGTCTCTTCCAAGTACATCCTGATGCTGCTGCTGCTGCTGCTGCTGCTAAGTCACTACAGTCATGTCCGACTCTGTGCGACCCTATGGACTGCAGCCTACCAGGCTTCTCCATCCATGGGATTCTCCAGGCAAGAACACTGGAGTGGGTTGCCATTTCCTTCTCACCCTGGGGGACCCTAATTGAACTCCAGGGGACTGAGCTTGATTCACTTTCAACTCTTGATAGCTCCCAATTTGGAGAAATTCTCCCTGGACTCAGAAAGAGCATGAAGTTGTAGAAACAAAGAACAGGAGACCATCTAGGAGATCTGGGCTCTCACTGCATCAGAATATCTGTCCTCCAGGTATGTGCCATGAACTTCCTGATTCTGAGAGCGGAGAGTGGGGCTCCCCCTACCTGAAATGTTTTGACTTTCCTTATTCTCTGCTTCTCTGCAACTTTTTTTTCATTCTTTTGAATGCATTTCTAGGTCCACACATCATCCTCTAAGTTCCATTCTCTTTCATCGAACTTTCTTTTTGGTACTTACATTAGGTTTCCCAGGTGGCTTAGACAGTAAGAAATCTTCCTGCAGTGCAGGAGACGTGGGTTTAATCCTTGGGTTGGGAAGATCCTCAAAGAAGGGAATGGCTACCCACTCCACTATTCTTGCCTGGAGAATCTGATGGACAGAGGAACCTGAGGAGCTACAGTCCATGGGGTCTGGGGTCTCAAAGACTTGGCCACAACTGAGCAAGTAACACTTAGTCTTTTATAGTAGGTGTTTGGATATTTATTGTGAGCACTTGATAACAATGAAAGTCTATTTTTTTTTTTTTCTCTTCTGTCTCCTTTTTGTCTGCTTTTGAGGATTGTAAAGTAAGTGCTTGTATAAATGAAAATATGTTGACCCAAGTCAAAGAACTCCTTTCTTTCTACTTACTTCTACAGGAAACATGAATAATAAGCTAGGCCTTCTGGAAAACTGCTACTGAAATAATCAAACACAGATAAGTTTTGGAGAGCATATAGGTTGAGGCTCTATACAAATATCAATTGTTCATGACAAAAATAATGTGTTCGGGGATCACACATATTATATTCTCTAACACTTCTGTGTGTTTCATTAATAGCATAAATGCAGAAAAAGGACAGCAGTGTTTAGCTACTGCCTTTGAAAATCTTGTTTTATATGATAAAACAAGACTTAGTATTTACTGGGATTTGAAGAAATTCTTCCCAAGTCTGACTGATCTTTTTCCAGATGTCTAAAAAGCATGGTAAACTAGGCTTATGGAGGCACAGCCCGTGCATTTCCCAGTCCAGCTACAAGTTCTTCTGGAAATGGCTCTAATAGTTAAATTAGCATACAGCCAATGTGCTGGATGCCCAGAGGTTCCTGGATCATGCTGCTCTATCTTTATTTACTCTTTAGGATTATGGACTGGAATTTGGGTTTCTTGAGTTTATGCCTACAACCCTTGAAGTATTTTAGATAAAAGAGTTTCTTCACATTATACTTCACTTTCTCTTCTATGAAATGGATTAACACTAAACTAAAAAAATATGCAATATGCTTGGTAAATATGTCAACCAACATCTAATTATATGTAATGTGTTCTCAGTGGGCAGGACATGGGAAATAATATTCTAATTCAGTTCAGTTCAGTTCAGTCACTCAGTTGCGTCCAACTTTTTCTGACTCCGTGAACTGCAGCACGCTAGGCCTCCCTGTCCATTACCAACTCCTAGAACTTGTTCAAACTCATGTCCATTGAATTGGTGATGCCATCCAACCATCTCACCCTTTGTTGTCCCCTTTTCCTCCCACTTTCAGCCTTTCCCACTATCAGGGTCTTTTCAAATGAGTCAGTTCTTCACATCAGGTGGCCAAAATATTGGAGTTTCAGCTTCAACATCAGTCCTTCCAATGAATATTCAGGACTGATTTCCTTTAGGATTGGCTGGCTGGATCTTCTTGTAATATTCTAATTATGTACACCTATAAGGCTTTCTAAAGACTTTTGTTATCACTTGTTATTTAAACAAGTATATATAGATTATTGATGCAGAGGGTACTTGCTTTATTGTATTGCTTTACTGTACATTAATAAGGTCTCTTTCAGGGAACATGCATGCACACACACACACACACACATATGTATATATAAATACCATTGGCATTAAATCCAGGTTGCTGAACAAGCCCTTCTTGATATGAGCTCCCATTCCCATTTAAAGCTTATTTAAAAGGAATTTCCCTTGCTCTCAGAGAAGACTTGAATAGCTCTCAATGTTTCATTATTCACTATCATTCCCTTAAGAAACTGCTAGGTCACAAGAACATTCTCAGTTCAGAGATCAAGATGTCCAGCACTGTGCGATAATAACTCTGAACAAATTTGTCATCATCCAATCTCCACCTATCAGCTCCACGTGGCCCTTAATAGCACCTCCAACTTCGGGGTCATTTGCTTGGGCAGATAATCCTGTGCTTTCTCTTTCACTCTCATGGCGTTTTCTCAGAAACATTAATCAGACAAGTATTGCCTGGGAATGTATTGAGAATCTGAGAGAATAGGCTTAGAAACATTAGCCAGACGAGGAACTACTTTCAAATCTTTTAAAGCAGTTTACAAGCCTTAGTCCACTGTGTTCAGACAAGTCTCTATGAAGGTAGGATTTAAAGGCCTAAGGAACACCAGATCCTGGAAAATAAATTTCAGCACAGGATAAAAAAAGACAGTTTGAGACATTGCTGGGGATAAAGAAATGCTGAGAGATAACAGATAGTTGAAAGTAGGGGAACTGTAAGGATATGAAGTTTGAATGGAGAGTTCATTGTTACAAATGTAAGCAACCTGCAAAACTGGAAGTAGTCCCAAGGCAAAGCTCATGTTTAATTTAATCTGGGGTTGCAAATATAAGGGCAAAGGTAGAGAATAAAAAGGAAATTAAAATATGTTTATACATCTTTATCATGTACATATTTACCAACTGAGCTATGAGGGAAGCCCATATGTACATATACAGTAGTATACATATACATAGTATATATATACATCTTAATGCCCCTACTATATTTATATAGGTTTCCTAGGTGGTGCTAGTGGTACAGAATCCACCTGTTAATAAAGGAGATAAGAAATGCAAATTAAATCCCTTGGTTTGGAAGATTCCCCTGGGGGAGGGAAGGACAACCCACTCCAGTATTCTTGTCTGGAGAATCCTATGGACAGAGGAGCCTAGTGGGCTATAGTCCATGAGGTCACAAAGATAAGGACATGACTGAAGTGAAGTAGCATGCAGGCATGTAAATATATATATATATATATAAAACTGTGTCAGTGATTAACCATAGGATAAGAATATATTTTGAGAAACAATAGCACCTTATTTAAAGCTCTGATTTTATTAAGAATATTACTAAAGCTCCCATTTTATTAAGAATGTATGGAAATGAATCAATGGGGGTAATATGAAATTAGCTGAAGAAAATGAGTCTCCATAAAACATATGAATAGGATCAAATAATTATGAATGGTGGTGGAAAAAAAATGTAAGTGAGCTGGTCAAAGAAAATATCAGATGATCTAGGGAGTGATATGGCAATAAAATGCAGAGTTCCAAAGAATAGCAAGAAGAGATAAGAAAGCCTTCTTCAGTGATCAATGCAAAGAAATAGAGGAAAACAATAGAATGGGAAAGACTAGAAATCTCTTCAAGAAACTCAGAGATATCAAAGGAACATTTCACGCAAAGATGGGCTCGATAAAGGACAGAAATGGTATGGACCTAACAGAAGCAGAAGATATTAAGAAGAGATGGCAAGAATACACAGAAGAACTGTACAAAAAAGATCTTCACGACCCAGATAATCACGATGGTGTGATCACTGACCTAGAGCCAGACATCCTAGAATGTGAAGTCAAGTGGACCTTAGAAAGGATCACTACGAACAAAGCTAGTGGAGGTGATGGAATTCCAGTTGAGCTATTTCAAATCCTGAAAGATGATGGTGTGAAAGTGCTGCACTCAATATGACAGCAAATTTGGAAAACTCAGCAGTGGCCACAGGGCTGAAAAAGGTCAGTTTTCATTCCAATCCCAAAGAAAGGCAATGCCAAAGAATGCTCAAACTACCGCACAGTTGCACTCGTCTTACACGCTAGTAAAGTAATGCTCAAAATTCTCCAAGACAGGCTTCAGCAATATGTGAACGGTGAACTTCCTGATGTTCAAGCTGGTTTTAGAAAAGGCAGAGGAACCGGAGATCAAATTGCCAACATCTGCTGGATCATGGAAAAAGCAAGAGAGTTCCAGAAAAAACATCTATTTCTGCTGTATTGACTATGCCAAAGCCTTTGACTGTGTGGATCACAATAAACTGTGGAAAATTCTGAAAGAGATGGGAATACCAGACCACCTGATCTGCCTCTTGAGAAATTTGTATGCAGGTCAGGCAGCAACAGTTAGAACTGGACATCGAACAACAGACTGGTTCCAAATAGGAGAAGGAGTTCATCGAGGCTGTATATTGTCACCCTGTTTCTTTAACTTATATGCAGAGTACATCCTGAAAAAGGCTGGACTGGAAGAAACACAAGCTGGAATCAATATTGCTGGGAGACATATCAATAATCTCAGATATGCAGATGACACCACCCTTATGGCAGAAAGTGAAGAGGAACTCAAAAACCTCTTGATGAAGGTGAAAGTGGAGAGTGAAAAAGTTGGCTTAAAGCTCAACATTCAGAAAACACAGATCATAGCATCCGGTCCCATCACTTCATGGGAAATAGATGGGGAAACAGTGGAAACAGTGGAAACAGTGTCAGACTTTATTTTTCTGGGCTCCAAAGTCACTGCAGATGGTGACTGCAGCCATGAAATTAAAAGACGCTTACTCCTTGGAAGGAAAGTTATGACCAACCTAGATAGCATATTCAAAGGCAGAGACATTACTTTGCCAACAAAGGTTCGTCTAGTCAAGGCTATTGTTTTTCCTGTGGTCATGTATGGATGTGAGAGTTGGACTGTGAAGAAGGCTGAGCGCTGAAGAACTGATGCTTTTGAACTGTGGTGTTGGAGAAGACTCTTGAGAGTCCCTTGGACTGCAAGGAGATTCAACCAGTCCATTCTGAAGATCAGCCCTGGGTGTTCTTTGGAAGGAATGATGCTAAAGCTGAAACTTCAGTACTTTGGCCACCTCTTGCGAAGAGCTGAATCATTGGAAAAGACTCTGATGCTGGGAGGGATTGAGGGCAATAGGAGAAGGGGATGACAGTGGATGAGATGGCTGTTGGCATCACTGACTCAATGGATGTGAGTCTGAGTGAACTCTGGGAGTTGGTGATGGACAGGGAGGCCTGGTGTGCTGTGATTCATGGAGTCGCAAAGAGTCAGACATGACTGAGTGACTGATCTGAACTGATCTGATCTGATGGCAATAAATGTCATGCTTCATAAAGAGAAAACCCTATTCGCATTGTGGGGTTCAGATCCTGATGGACCTCTGGAGTTCAGTTCATTTCAGTCACTAAGTCGTGTCCGACTCTTTATAACCCCATGAACCGCAGCACGCCAGGCCTCCCTGTCCATCACCAACTCCTGGAGTTTACCCTAACTCATTTCCATTGAGTCGGTGATGCCATCCAACCATCTTATCCTCTGTCATCCCCTTTTCCTTCAGCCCTCAATCTTTCCCAGCATCAGGGTCTTTTCAAATGGGTCACCTCTTCGCATCAGGTGGCCAAAGTATTGGAGTTTCAGGTTCAACATCAGTCCTTCAAATGAACACCCAGGACTGATCTCCTTTAGGATGGAATGGTTGGATCTCTTTGCAGTCCAAGGGACTCTCAAGAGTCTTCTCCAACACCACAGTTCAAAAGCATCAATTATTTGACACTCAGCTTTCTTTATAGTCCAACTCTCACATCCATACATGACTGCTGGAAAAACTGTAGCCTTGACTAGATGGACCTTTGTTGACAAAGTAATGTCTCTGCTTTTTAATATCCTGTCTAGGTTGGTCATAACTTTCATTCCAAGGAGTAAGTGTCTTTTAATTTCATTGCTGCAATCACTATCTTCAGTGATTTTGGGGCCCAAAAAATAAAATCTGACACTGTTTCCACTGTTTCCCCATCTATTTCCCATCAAATGATGGGGTTGGATGCCATGATCTTAGTTTTCTGAATGTTGAGCTTTAGCCAACTTTTTCACTGTCCTCTTTCACTTTCATCAAGAGGCTCTTTAGTTCCTCTTCACTTTCTGCCATAAGGGTAGTGCCATTGCATATCTGAGGTTATTGATATTTCTCCCAGCAATCTAGATTCCAGCTTGTGCTTCATGCAGCCCAGTGTTTCTCATGATTCACTCTGCATATAAGTTAAATAAGCAGGGTGACAATATACAGCCTTGACGTACTCCTTTTCCTATTTGGAACCAGTCTGTTGTTCCATGTCCAGTTCTAACTGTTGCTTCCTGACCTGCATATACGTTTCTCAAGAGGCAGGTCAGGTGATCTGGTATTCCCATCTCTTTCAGAATTTTCCACAGTTTATTGTGATCCTCACAGTCAAAGGCTTTGGCATAGTCAATAAAGCAGAAGTAGACATTTTTCTGGAACTCTCTTGCTTTTTCGATGACCCAGCAGATGCTGGCAACTTGATCCTTGGTTCCTCTGCCTTTTCTAAAACCAGCTTGAACATCTGGAAGTTCATTGGTACTAGTAGATATATTCTTTATGATAAATTATTGCCAAAAATGTTGTAGAATATTTTTAAATACTGCGATAATAAGATATTGATTATGGTCAGATGGTAGATTAAGTAAGAACAAAGTCATAATACATGGCCTGTTTTCAGTTGTCTCCATGATTGGTGAATGAGGGAACACTGGGGAGAAGAAATTTGGTAGGTAAAAATATAATGACTGTAAATATGATAACTGAATGGGTAAATAAAGTAGTGATACAATTTGTTATCTATGCAACTAGAATTGCTTCAGCTCAGTTCAGTTCAGTTGTTCAGTCATGTCCAACCCTTTGCAACCTGATGGAATGCAGCACACCTGGCCTCCCTGTCCATCACCAAGAATTGATTAAGTAAACAATTTGTGAAGACTCACATAAACTACACAGCTCTCTGGGTCATAGGACACAGGTGTTTCATCGCCTCACTCTTCTTGCTGCAGGTGGTGACTTATCTGATGTGCAAAGCAAGGGTCCAGGGAGCCACATGGGACAGCCCAGATGTATGGCTCTTCTTCCTGTTTGTGATGCCAATGGTATTACTCTTCCTGCTCACAGCTCCAGTTGTCTCTCTGGGCACACTGTGCACACTGTTCACTGAACTCAGGGTAGACAAGGCGTGAACTGAGAGGCTGGAAGGAGACTGGAAGAGCTGGAGGAACTGCAGACACATTTACTCCATCCTGTCTGGCACACAGCCTCTCTCTTGGCTAGCGCAGCAGCGGTAGCACAGTTCTCTCCTCTCGCTGCTCACACAATGGACACAGCCAGGAGGCAGCAGCAAAAGCCACCGCTTTCTAGGTGGAGCTCACATATGTACATAGCAGAGTCAGACATGACTGAAGCCACTTAGCAGCAGCAGCAGCCAGTGACCAAGCAAGTATGGGCATGATATGTGATGTGCATGCGCGGTGCTATATACAATCTCAGCTCTTACAAAGTCATTATTTACTGAAGGTGGGGTGAGGGAGCCTGAACACACCATCTTGGTTAATTTGCTCTCTTCCCACATGGGATCTCTCCCTTTTCTGTCCTGATGCCATGATTCTTAAAATTATTAATAAAGATTGATAGTTGGTAAATTTTCTTGTACTGTTCTACATTGAATTGTTTTGTGTTCTAGATATACTGACTTGCTGGAAAATTCAGTTTTAAGAAGACACTGGAGCTTGGGTTATAAGCAGCTTTTACTGCATACAATTTTGAAATTTTATTTTTCTAAGTTTTTCATGAAGAGCTGATGTTGCTATATTCTTTTTTTTAATTTAATTTTATTTTTATGTTGCTATATTCTTATGTTTCTTCTTCCCCTTATGAGAACCCTGTGAGAAAATTGAAATTGGGTAAGTCAGCGGTGGAAGAGGGGGAGGAAGTGTGCTCTGCAAAAACTGATGAAGGGTGCTGATTAAGAGACACAGACTCCAAATAGATACCTCTTCTGGCTTACAAAGAGTAGGAAAAGAAGAAAGTTGAATGAGGGAGATGCTTTTACATTTATTGTGGAACATTAACTTTACTGTAGAATCAATAGATTCTACTTCAAACTTCTGTGAGGTTCACAGAAGTTCCCACTGTCAAAATTTATGGAGTGATGACAGATTTGAAGCACTACATGCTGTTGGCATCTTGCTATTGTAAGGCTTCCATTACCTCTATACACATATATGTGTATAACCACTACAGAATGAGTTGGGGTAGACAAGTCCATTGGCATATATCAAGACAGTAGCTAGAAGACTAAGTTTTATTTACTTATTTGTCTTTGGCTGCACTGGGTCTTCACAGCTGTGCATAGTCTTTCTCTAGCTGCAGAGAGCAGGGTTACTCTCTAGTTGTGGTAAGCAGGTTTCTCATTGTGATGGTTTTCTTGTTGCAGGGCTTCCCTGATAGCTTAGCTGGTAAAGAATCCACCTGCAATATGGGAGACCTTGATTCAATCCCTGGGTTGGGGAAAACCACCCTGGAGAAGGGAAAAGCTGCCCACTCCAGTATTCTGGCCTAGAGAATTCCGTGGACTGTATATATGGGGTGGCAAAGAGTCAGATGCAACTGAGCGACTTTCACTTTTACTCATTTTCACTTTCTCTTGTTGCAGAGCATAGGCTTTAAAGCTCAGAGCTCAATAGTCATGGCACACAGGTCAAGCTTCCCTTGGGCATTTGATATCTTCTAGACCAGGGATAGAACCCATGTCCCTCACACTGGCAGGCAGACTCTTAACCACTGGGCCACCAGGGAAGTCCCAGAAGCTAAAAGACAAAATTAATGAAATTTTAATTTATTTTTATTTTATTTTAATTTTATTATTTTATTTAATTTTTATTTTCTTTTAATAAATTAATTTAATTTATTAAAATTAAGAAAATAGAGTGATTGTAACTTGAGTGTTCCTGAAGTAAAATCAATTATTGTCTTGAGTTCCATTTCAGAGGCTTCAGGGGCTAAACTGTATATATCATTGTCCTGGGTGAAGACACATTTTAGGTCAATGAGAATAAAGAGGAAACAACTTGGGAAGGTTTAGGAAAGACCCTTCTGGCAGTTGACTCAGCTGATTGCCTTGCTCTACAGATAAAGGTATATTCCTGGTTGAACACAGTTTGACTTTTAAGGCCAGTGGGATAAAAATTAAGAATAAAAAGTGGGGAAAATTTGGCTTCAAGGGGAGTGCAAGATTTCTTCTACTTTTTGTCCTTTGTTGGAAATATGAATTTTTTTCAGGGGAATGGGAAACATTGGGCCACTCATTCTGTTGAAGTCTGTCATTTTCCCATATCTTTTTGTAATATCCCTGTATCAGCCCCTTGGACAGGATGATAAGAAGATTCCAGGGTGCTCTTTACTACTTGGGAAGAAACTTCTTCCTGGGGAAGTTTTAGGGTATACGTCTTACTGGTTTTAATGTATATCTCAGTGTTTTTCTCCTCCTTGTTATCTTTATTTCTTGGAATTGCTTTTTCTGTTTTTCTTGTGTCAATCTAAAGAGTCCAGATTCTAGATACCCAAAGACCACTCAATTCATCTCTGCCAACTGCATGCAGTGGTAACTTAAAGCTTGTCAACAAGATTGGGGTATCATGCTTAATTCTAAAATTAGAATTAATTTTAAGGAGATTTTGTCTTGTACACCTTTTCTGCTTATCTCTTTTGTGAATTTGTGGCAGGAAGAGGCACATTGTAAGTTATTTGGGTTTTCAGGTTTGTGTTTCCCAGCCAAGTATTATTTTATCTTAACATTCCCAATATACTTTATTGCCACCAATGACCCATTACATTTGTGTTGGCTGAGCAGCACAGGGTGAATAAATGAAGCACTACTCCTATATTTTAAACACACATTACATCATTTCATGAATATTTGGAAAAGTCAGGGTGATTGCCCCTTGTGTAATATTTCCTTTCCTTGGTGACAAAAAAAGATTAATCAATGTAGATGCAACCTTTAGTTGGGAATGAAGCCAGTAACCTTGATTTAAGAGTTCAGCAAGTGTAGACACTGCTAGGGGTCTCTCTTGCATCAATTATTATGGAAGTCATGCCTTAAAAAAAGCCTCTTGTCTCTTAAATCAACTTCACTTAGTGGTGATAACACAATTGTAAAACTTATCCTTTGAGTAAAAGGATAAAAGATTGTGCATTCTGGACTTTATAAGAATATGTCAGTTTGCTATAAATGTTTATATCCCTAGATTCATCAGATTATGGAGTTAACATTTGAAACAACTTACTTCAACTGCACCGTAGTATGTGGGAAAGTAAAAAAAAAAAAAATTAATTATCTGATTTTGTTTCAACAAGAGTTTAAAGTGTATTTCCTAATAATCCTGAGTTGTCTGGGATGGGAATAAGAGCAACTAAGAGCTGGGTACTTGTACAAATTACCAAAACAAATGCTGTCAGTAAGAGAAGAGATACAGATACAAATAATTTAGACTTGATTTCTGCTAATGAATACCAATAACCCTTTCTGAATCCTTCAAACAAAAATGCATTTGTGATGTCGAGTGTCTCTAGCATTCTTTGCATCATTTTTCTAACATTGTGTCATATTAGGAATAAACCAAGGCATGACTTCCCTCCTTTCACTCAGTATAATCTCTCTCATGTGGTAAAAGTTATAAAAAGAGAGATTTTTACCACCTCAAATTTAATGAGTTCTAACTTATGTGTATCACCCTTAATTCATAGAGAAATTAAAATACAGTTAACTCTAAACTCACTTCATATAAATCCCTTTAAACTGTGGATTGAGTTGACTCAGGAGTAACTGTTTATAAGTTATAAATTTTGATGGGCTGACTGCCAAATATTTCATAAATGTCTCAGTTCTAATATGTGTTAGTCACATTTTAGGTACTGATGAATATAGTAATGAGGAAGATATCCCTGAGTGTTCTCATGGAACTTATGATTTTGGTGGAAGGCAGAGAGTAATGAAAAAAACATTGGACATCTTTTCAGATAGTGTGTGATGAATATGATAAGAAAAGGTAAAAGACAAAGGAACTTGAGAGTTATTATAAACAACATGATGAAATGAATATTGAGGAGAGATCTAAATAAAACAGCAGTCATTTGAGAAAATGTATTTCAGGCATTAATAACAATGAGGGAAAACCTTTAAGGAAGAAACACACTTATGTAGTTGAAGTGGAAAAATCTTGAGGGAAACCAGGGAGAAGATAAACATAGATCAGGAGTTTGACATGTCGTTCTTTGTAAACCATGGAGGAGATTTTGGATTTTATTCTGATGTGATGAGAATACCTTGAAGGTAAGGAGTAGGAAAGAAGGATAATGAAATGTGTTTTTAGCATGTCCATCTAGGATAATAGCTACAACTATTATCACATACACATATACACAATGTAAAATAGGAGAGGACGCTCATTGGATAAACAATTTTCAGAAATTTGGGTTTAAAAAGCTTTATTTATAACAAGACTTCTGAGAATTTAAGATACTAATGTTCCGGAGGAGGAGACTTTATATGTTTTTTAATACAATTATTGATCATAGGACCCTTTCCTCACATAACTATTTTGTGATTTGGGACATGCATACTAGCAGTAGTAGTAGTTCAGTCATTCAGTCGTGTCCGATTCTTTGCCACCCCATGAACCGCAGCATGTCAGGCCTCCCTGTCCATCACCAACTCCCGGAGTTTACCCAAACCCATGTCCATTGAGTCCGTGATGCCATCCAACCAGCTCATCCTCTGTTGTCCCCTTCTCCTCCTGCCCTCAATCTTTCCCAGGATCAGGGTATTTTCAAATGGGTCAGCTCTTCGCATCAAGTGGCCAAAGTATTGGACCTTCAGCTTCAACATCAGTCCTTCCAATGAACACCCAGGACTGATCTCCTTTAGGATGGATCGGTTGGATCTCCTTGCAATCCAAGGGACTCTCAAGAGTCTTCTCTAACAGCACAGTTCAAAAGCATCAATTCTTTGGTGCTCAGCCTTCTTTATAGTCCAACTCTCACATCCATACATGACCATTGGAAAAACCAAAGCCTTCACTAGACAGACCTTTGTTGACAAAATAATGTCTCTGCTTTTTAATATGCTGTCTAGATTGGTCATAACTTTCCTTCCAAGGAGTAAGTGTCTTTTAATTTCATGGCTGCAATCACCATCTGCAGTGAGTTTGGAGCCTCCCAAAATAAAGTTAGTCACTGTTTCCACTGTTTCCCCATCTAATTCCCATGAAGTGATGGGACCAGATGTCATGATCTTCATTTTCTGAATGTTGAGCTTTAAGCCAACCTTTTCACTCTCCTCTTTCAGTTTCATCAAGAGGCTCTTTAGGTCTTCTTCACTTTCTGCCATAAGGGTTGTGTCATTTGCATATATGAGGTTACTGATACTTCTCCCAGCAATCCTGATTCCAGCTTGTGCTTCATCCAGCTCAGTGTTTTTCATGATGTACTCTGCATATAAGTTAAATAAGCAGAGTGACAATATACAGCTTTGACGTACTCCTTTTCCTATTTGGAAGCAGTCTGTTGTTCCATGTCCAGTTCTAACTGTTGCTTCCTGACCTGCCTACATGTTTCTCAAGAAGCAGGTGAGGTTGTCTGGCATGGTTATCTATATTTACTCTTGCTATATTTATTATATTTACTATCTCTTCTCTGAAGAGCATTGAAATATATATAGGTATATGATTGTGTGCTAAGTTGCTTCAGTCATTTCCGACTTTGTGACCTTATGGACTGTAGCCCACCAGGCTCCTCCATCCATGGGATACTCCAGACAAGAATGCTAGAGTGGGTTGCCATGCCCTCTTCCAGGGGATCTTCCCGATTCACCAATCAAATCTGCATCTCTTACATCCATGTGCATTGGCAGGTGGGTTCTTTATAACTAGCATCACCTGGGAAGTGCCAATATTTATTCCATCACCTTATTACCTGGTAGGTCAGCTGGTAAAGAATCTGCCTGCAACGCAGGAGACCCCAGTTTGATTCCAGGGATAGGCCACCCACTCCTGTATCCTTGGAATTCCCTAGTGGCTCAGACAGTAAAGAATTTGTCTGCAAGCGGGAGACCTCTGTTTGATCTCTGGGTTGGGACGATCCCCTGGAGAAAGAAGCAGTTACCCAGTTACTCAGTATTCTTACCTGGAGAATTCCATGGACAGAGAAGCCTGACAGGCTAGAGTCCATGGGGTCGCAAAAAGTTAGACATGACTGAACGACTTTCACTTCACTTCAGTCAACCTCTGTTTGAAATGTATATAGGGAATACAACACTATCTAAAGACAAAAAGACTTCAATAAAAATTACGTTTTGAAAAAATGGATATCTTTCAGGAGATTATGACATATTTTAAAACTGTAGTGTTCTAATAGCCCTGTTTCATTAAACACTTACTATGTTCATAAACTTTTGCACATGTATTACTTAATATACTCTTTGAGTAGGCATTGTTTTATTGCAGAAAGGGAAAACACAAAACAGATATAAAAAAAAAAGACAAAAAAAAAAAAAAAAAAACCTCACCCCCAACTCACTTAGATTCTAAACAACATGACTAGATGTCAAATCCAGTTGTGATTGAATGAAGATAAAATTTCAAGCACTACACTGTAAGGTCTGTAATAAATAATAAATATCACTAGTAATGTCTTAAAATCCTGATGTAATGACATTGAAAGGAATTTGACAGTCTTGCTATTGAGTTTTATTGTGTTTGAATAGCAAGTACCTCTCCTCCACAGGGAACAAGATGACATCAATTGGCAATTTTCTTGAAAATTTAGTCTAATTTTAAATGTTTTTTTAAACAGACTGAAGCGACTTAGCATGCACACACTCACACAGAGAAATATAAAATTCCTCCCTACTGAGTTCTAACTTTCATTTTCTAGCTCCATTCTACCATTCCTTGCTAAGGATTATGTGGTCTTATAATACGATTTTATTCTTTTCCTAGTTCCCAAACCACGTCCATGGTCAGGTTTCCCTGGTGGCTCAGACGGTAAAGAATCCACCTGCAATGCAGGGGACCCAGGTTCAATCTCAGGGTCAGGAAGATTCCCTAGAGAAGAGAATGATTCCATAGTCAGAGGAGCATGGTGGGCTCCATGGGGTCACAAAGAGTTGGACATGACTGAATGACTAACACACTTTCTTTTTCTAGAAAGTCTTCTCTTCAAGGGAAAATTGCACTCTTCTTTACACTTATTTATCATCAGGTTTCTTCAAGTAGAATTTATCACTCATTCCTTCTGATTAGATTTAAATATGAGCTATATTTTCTGATCCATTTATCCAAAATGAGTTATAAAATGCCTTATAAATGCCAATCACAGTGTTGGAGATAGAATGATTAACAGTATAGGTATAGTGTTAAACTCTAGATGATGCCTTAGGTAATTCAGTGATCCTTCCCTACACTTACCTTCTAGCTTTCTTTACCTCAAGAGCAGCATTCATATTAGTCTTTTTCAAACCTTTCTCAACATTCACATATATCTCTACATGCCTTTGATTTCAATATATAAGCAGGCATACCTGAAACACAGGAGCCATTTAAAAAATTTTATTTTATTGAAGTGTAATTTATTTATAATTTTGTATCAATTTTTTATGCAGAAAATTGATTATGTATTATATAATATATTATATAACAATAGCATAATATATAATATTACTAATATAAAAATAATTAAAAGTAATAATATTATATTATTAATAATACTATATATATATATAAAATTACTGGGCTTCCCTCATGGCTCAGTGGTAAAGAATCCACTTGCAAATGCAAGTGAAGCAGATTCGATTGCTGGGTCAGGCAGATCCCCTGGAGAGAGAAATGGCAATCACTCCAGAATTACTGCCTGGGAAATCCCATGGAGAGAGAAGTCTGGCAGTCAACAGTCCATGGGATCTCAGAAGGGTCAGACACGGTTTAGTGACTAAACAACAGCAATATTTACCACAATGAATATTCTTCTTCACATTCTTTTCCATTAAGGTTCATCACAGGATATTGATATTGAATATCGTTTCCTGTGCTCTACAGTAGGTCCTTGTTTATCCACCCTATATAATAGATGCCTTGATTCCCAATCCAGTGCTGCCTTTGCAAAACATGCCTTAAGGCCAAATGTCCTTGGGAAGCTTCTTTTCATAAAATACATGCTTGCATCATACTGTTTAACCTAGCACTTCTACTTTTACTTTAGCTGATAATACCAAGGTTTAACATAGCAATTTCTAAGACATAATTTGAAGCATGTGACTCACATGCTTTGAAGGTCTCAAAAGGTCTCATATCATATTCCAAACACAATCCAGATTTCTTACCAAGGCCATGGAGCTTTATTATAATCTCACTGTGCATTTTTCTTCAGCCTCACCTTGCATCATTCTTTCTTTTTACCAGTAATAAGGTGGCCCTCCTTTCATGCATTTCACTTTATTGCATTTTCTCGATATGGTGACAGTTTGACAAATTAAAGATTTGTGGCAACCCTGAGTAGAGCAAATCTATCAGCACCATCTTTCCAACAGCATTTTCTCACTCTCTTCTGTCTCACATTTTCATAATTCTCACAACTGTTCACATTTTTCCATTACTATATTTGTTATGGTGATCAGTGATGTTTGATGTTGCTATTGTGATGGTTTTAAGCACCTCAAACCATACCCATAAAAGATAGCCAAACTTAATAGATAAAGGTTGTGTGTGTTCTGACTGCCCCAACCATTTGCTGTCCCTCCATCTCTTTCCCTCTCCTCAGGCCTTCCCATTCCCTGAGACACAATAATACTGAAACTAGGTCAGTTAATAAACCTAAAATGGCTTTTAAGTGTTCCAGAAAAAGGAAGAATTTCAATCTGCCACTTTAAGGCAAAAGCTAAAAAAGTTTAAGCTTAGCTAGAAAGGCATGTCAAAAGCTATGATAAACCTACCAACAGTTAGCCAATTGGTACATGCAAAAAAAAAAAAAAAAAAATCTTAAATTGTATTAAAAGTTCTGCTCCAGGGAAAACACACTTGATAAGAAAACAAAACAAGTTTATTGTTGATCTGGCTAAGATAGTTCCTGAAGGTGGCAACACAAAACAACAGATTTTCAATGTAAAAAATTAACCTTCTTTTGGGATGATGACATTTAGCACTTTCACAGAGATAAAGGAGAAGTCAATGTCTGGTTTTAAAACTTTAAAGGACAGACTGACTCTTGCTAGGAGCTAATGCAGCTGATGACTTCAAGTTGGCACAAATGCTCATTCACCATTCTGAAAACCCTTGGGGCCTTAAAAATTATGCAAAATCAACTCTGTCTATACAATATAAATGGAATAGTAAAACCTGAAAGACAGCACATATGGTTACAACATGGTTTACTGAATATTTTTAGGCCGACTGTTGATACCTACTTGTTGAGAAAAAAAAAAAAAAATTTTTTTTTTCTTTAAAAATGTTACTGCTCATTGACAATGCACCTGGTTACCCAAGAGCTCTGATGGAGATGGACAAGATTCATGTTGTTCTTTTGCTCGCTAATACAACATCTATTCTGCAGCCTATGGATGGATCAAGGAATAATTTCAACTTTGAAGTCTTATTACTTAATAAATACATTTTCTAAGGCTGTGGAGAGCATTTTGGAAATAATTCACCATTTCAGATGCCATTGAAACATGTTTATTCATGGAGGGAGGTTCAAATATTAACATTAACAGGAATTTGGAAGAAGTTGATTCCAGCCCTTGTGGATAACTTAGAAGCATTCAGAATTTCAGTGGAAGAATAACTGCAGATGTGATGGAAATAGTAAGATAACTAGAATTAGAATTGAAGCCTGAAGATGTGAATAAATTGTCACAATTTCATGTTTTTTTTTCTTTTTAAAATTTATTTTTATTTATTATTATTATTTTATTTTTAATATAAATTTATTTATTTTAATTGGAGGCTAATTACTTTATGATATTGTATTGATTTTGCCATACATTGACATGAATCCTCTACAGGTGTACATGTGTTCCCCATCCTGAACCCCCCTCCCACCTCCCTCCCCATACAATCCCTCTGAGTCATCCCAGTGCACCAGCCACCGAGCATCCTGTATCATGCATCAAACCTGGACTGGTGATTCATTTCACATATTATAATATACATGTTTCAATGCCATTCTCCCAAATCATCCCACCCTCACCATCTCCCACAGAGTTCAAAAGACTGTTTTATATATCTGTGTCTCTTTTGCAGTCTTGCATACAATTTCATGTTAAAGTTGAATGGATGAGGAATTGCTTTTATGAATCAGCAAAGAATGTGGTTTCTTGAGATGAAGCCTATTTCTGATAAAGATGCTATTAATATTATTGAAATTACAAGGTTTAGAATATGATATAAGCTTTGTTGGCTAATGGCAGGGTTTTAGAATACTAACTATAGTTCTGAAAGAAGATTTACTGCCAGTAAAATGTTTTCAAACATCATTTTACATGCTAAAGAGGAAATACATTCATAAAACGAAGTGTCAATATATGAGGCAAATTTCATCATCATCAATTTTAAAAAGTTGCCAGTCACCCTAACCTTCAACAACCACCACCCTGATTAGTCAGTAGCCACCAACAAAGAGGCAAGACCTTTCACCAGCAAAACTATCACAACTCACCAAAGGCTCAGATGATGGTTAGCAGCTTTTAGCAATAAAACATTTTTAAACTAAAGTATGCATATTTTAGCCATAATGATATTGCACACTTACTGGACTACAGCAAAATGTAAGTATAAGTTTTATATGCACTAGGAAACAAAAACATTTGGATGATTTGATTTATTGTGATATGTATTTTATTGTAGTTGTCTGTAACCAAATCTCAAATATATTAGATGTTGGCTATAATAGGAAAAGGAGTACATCGACGCTGTATATTGTCACCCTGCTTATTTAACTTATATGCAGAATACATCATGAGAAACACTGTGCTGGAAGAAGCACAAGCTGGAATCAAGATTGCCGGGAGAAATATCAATAACCTCAGATATGCAAATGACACCACTTTTATGGCAGAAAGTGAAGAGGAACTAAAAAGCCTGTTGATGAAATTGAAAGAGGAGAGTGAAAAAGTTGGCTTAAGCTCAACATTCAGAAAACAAAGATCATGGCATCTGGTCCCATCACTTCATGGGACCAGATGGGGAATCAGTGGAAACAGTGTCAGACTTTATTTTTGCGGGCTCCAAAATCACTGCAGATGGTGATTGCAGCCATGAAATTAAAAGATGCTTACTCCTTGGAAGGAAAGTTATGACCAACCTAGACAGCATATTAAAAAGCAGAGACGTTACTTTCTCAAGAAAGCTTTGTCTTTTAAAAGCTATAGTTTTTCCAGTAGTCATGTATGGATGTGAGAGTTGGAGTATAAAGAAAGTTGAACGCTAAAGAATTGCTGCTTTTGAACTGTGGTGTTGGAGAAGACTCTTGAGAGTCCCTTGGACTGCAAGGAGATCCAACCAGTCCATCCTAAAGATCAGTCCTTGGTGTTCATTGGAAGGACTGATGTTGAAGCTGAAACTCCAATACTTTGGCCACCTGATGTGAAGAACTGACTCATTTGAAAAGACTCTGATGCTGGGAAAGATTGAAGGTAGGAGGAGAAAGGGACGACAGAGAATGAGATGGTTGTATGGTATCACTGACTCAATGCACATGGTTTTGAGTAAATTCCGGGAGTTGGTGATGGACAGGGAGGCCTGGCGTGCTTCAGTCCTTGGAGTTACAAAGAATTGGACATGACTGAATGACTCAACTGACTGACTATCGTATATGGTCTTTACTGTGTCGAGGTAGGTTCCTTATATGCCATTTTTGAAACAGTTTTCATCATAAATGAGTGCTGAGTTTTTTCAAAGGCTCTTTCTGCATCTACTGAGATTATCATATGGTTTTCATTTTTCATTTTGCTCATATGGTATCACTGGAATAAGCCCAACTTGATCATGTCGTATGAGCACCTTATGTGTTGCTCAATTCTGTTTACTAAAATTTTGTTGAGAAATTTGCATCTATGTTCATCAGTGATATTGGCCTGTAGTTTTCTTTTGTGTGTGTGTTGTCTTAGCCTTTTGGATCAGGGTGATGGTGGCCTTGTAGAATGAGTTTGGGAGTATTCCTTTCTCTTCAATTTTTAAAAGAGTTTTAGAAAGATAGGCATTAACCCTTTTCTAAATGTTTGATAGAATTCTCCTGTGAAGCCATCTTGTCCTCGGCTTTTGTTTTTGGGGGAGATTTTTGATCACAGCCTCACTTATAATTGAGTTGTTCATAATTTGTAATTCTTCCTGGTTCAGTCTTGAAAAATTGAAATTTTCTAAAACTCTGTCCATTTCTTCCAGGTTATCCATTTTATTGCCATATAGTTGATTATAATAGTCTCTTATAATCCTTTGAATTTCTGCATTGTCTATTATAACCTCTCCTTTCATTTCTAATTTTGTAGATATGATTCTTCTCTCTCTCTCTCTTTTTCTTGATGAGTCTGGCTTACTTTGTTTATCTTCTCAAAAAACCTGCTTTTAGTTTTATTAATCTTTGCTGTTGTTTCTTTCTTTCTTTTTTTTTTTTTTTTTTGCTCTGATCTTTATGGTTTCTTTCCTTCTCCTAGTTTTTGTTGTTGTTGTTGTTCTTCTTCTTCTTTTTTTTCCAGCTGTTTTAGTTGTAAAGTTAGGTTGTCTATTGGACTTTTTTCTTGTTTCTTGGGGTAGGATTGTATTGCTATCAGCTTCCCTCTTAGATCTTCTTTTGCTGCATCCCATAGTTTTGAATTGTCATGTTTTCATTGTCATTTGTTTCTAGAATTGTTTTGATTTCCCTTTGATTTCTTCAGTGATCTGTTGATTATTCATAAAACTATTGTTTAATCATCTGTGTTTTTTACATTTTTTTTTCTGATATGGTTGTAGTCAGAGAAGATGCTTGATATGATTTCAATTTTCTTAAATTTACTGAAGTTTGAAGTTTGATTTGTGACCCAAGATGTGGTCTATCTTGGAGAATTTTCCATGTGCACTTGAGAAGAAGGTGTATTCTTCTGCATTTTGATGGAATGTCTTGAAGATAACAATAAGATCCATCTCATCTAATGTATCATTTAAGACTTGTGTTTCCTTATTAATTCTGTTTTGATGATCTGTCCATTGGTGTGAGTGAGGTGTTACAGTCTCCTACTATTATTGTGTTACTGTCAATTTCTGCTTTTATGTCTGTTAATGTTTGTCTTATGTATTGAGTTTTTCCTATGTTGGGTGCCCAGATATTTAAAATTGTTATGTCTTCCTCTTGGATTGATCCCTTGATCATTATGTACTGTTCTTCCTTATCTCTTGTAATCTTCTTTATTTTAAGGTCTATGTTGTCTGATATGAGGATTGCTACTCCAGCTTTCTTTTGCTTTCCATTTGCATGGACTATATTTTCCATCCTTTCACTTTCAGTCTATATGTCTTTAGGTCTGAACTGGGTTTCTTGTAGACAGCATATATATTATATGGGTCTTACTTTTGTATCCATTCAACCCATCTGTGTCTTTTGGTTGGAGTATTTAACCCATTTAAATTTAAAGTAATTATTGATATATATGTTCCTATTGGCATTTTCTTAATTCTTTGGGGTTTGATTTTATAGATTTTTTTTCTTCTCTTGTATTTCTTAACTATATAAGTTCCTTTAACATTTCTTGTAAAGCTGGTTTGGTGGTACTGAATCTGCTGTGAAAGTGCTGCTCTCAGTATGCCAGCAAATTTGGAAAACTCAGCATTGGCCACAGGCCTGGAAAAGGTCAGTTTTCATTCCAATCCTAAAGAAAGGCAATGCCAAAGAATGCTCAAACTACCACACAATTGCACTCATCTCACATGCTAGTAAAGTAATGCTCAAAATTCTCTAAGTCAGGCTTCAGCAATACATGAACCGTGAGCTTCCTGATGTTCAATCTGGTTTTAGAAAAGGCAGAGGAACCAGAGATCAAATTGCCAACATCACTGGATCATGGAAAAAGCAAAAGAGTTCCAGAAAAACATCTATTTCTGCTTTATTGACTATGCCAAAGCCTTTGACTGTCTGGATCACAATAAACTGGAAAATTCTTAAAGAGATGGGAATACCAGACCACCTAATCTGCCCCTTGAGAAATTTGTATGCAGGTCAGGAAGCAACAGTTAGAACTGGACGTGGAACAACAGACTGGTTCCAAATAGGAAAAGGCATACGTCAAGGCTGTATATTGTCACCCTGCTTATTTAACTTATATGCAGAGTACATCATGAGAAATGCTAGACTGGAAGAAGTGCAAGCTGGAGTCAAGATTGCCGGGAGAAATCTCAATAACCTCAGATATGCATATGACACCACCCTTATGGCAGAAAGTGAAGAGGAACTCAAAAGCCTCTTGATGAAAGTGAAAGTGGAGAGTGAAAAAGTTGGCTTAAAGCTCAACATTCAGAAAACGAAGATCATGGCATCTGGTCCCATCACTTCATGGGAAATAGATGGGGAAATAGTGGAAACAGTGTCATACATTATTTTTCTTGGCTCCAAAATCACTGCAGATGGTGACTGCAGCCATGAAATTAAAAGATGCTTACTCCTTGGAAAGAAAGTTATGACCAACCTAGATAGCATATTGAAAAGCAGAGACATTACTTTGCCAACAAAGGTCCATCTAGTCAAGGCTATGGTTTTTGCTGTGGTAATGTATGGTTGTGAGAGTTGGACTGTGAAGAAGGCTGAGCGCCGAAGAATTGATGCTTTTGAACTGTGGTGTTGGAGAAGACTCTTGAGAGTCCCTTGGACTGCAAGGAGATCCAGTCCATTCTGAAGGAGATCAGCCCTGGGATTTCTTTGGAAGGAATGATGCTAAAGCTGAAACTCCAGTACTTTGGCCACCTCATGCGAAGAGTTGACTCATTGGAAAAGACTCTGATGCTGGGAGGGATTGGGGGCAGGAGGAGAAGGGGACGCCAGAGGATGAGATGGCTGGATGGCATCATTGACTCTACGGATGTGATTCTGGGTGAACTCCGGGAGTGGTGATGGACAGGGAGGCCTGGTGTGCTGCGATTCATGGGGTCACAAAGAGTCAGACACGACTGAGTGACTGAACTTAACTGAACTGAAGGGACCAGATGCCATGAACTTAGTTTTTTGAATGTCAAATTTTAAGGAGCTTGTTCACTCTCCTGTTTCACACTTATCAAGGGGCTTTTTACTTCCTCTTCATTTTCTGCCATTAGAGTGGTATCATTTGCATATATGAGGTTGTTGTTATTTCTCCTGGCACTCTTGATTCCAGCTTGTGATTCATCCACCCCAGCATTTCACATGATGTAGTGCACAGATAAGTTAAATCAACAGTGACAATATGCAGCTTGTAATATCCCTTTCCCAATTCTGAACCAGGCTGTTGCTCCATGTTCAATTCTGACTTTGCTTCTTGACCTGTATATAGGTTTCTCAGGAGAAAGGTAAGGTCCAGAGAATACCAAAATCATGACTAACTGTTGAAGAACCATTGATAAGAGGACATTGAAACCCATCAAAACAAACAAACAAAAATGTAATCCACATCAAGGACAAGGGAGAAATTGCAATGAGATAGGAGGAATGCAATCATGTTAAAATCAAACCCCATACCTGAAAGGTGGGCGACTCATGAACTGGAGAACAGTATACCAAAGAAGTTTTCACTCTGTTGTGAAGATTCTAGGCTACAAATCAGACTTCCCAACCTGGAGATCTGGCAAAGGGACTGAGGCTTTGAAGTACAGAAGGATTTAATTACAGAACTTCCACAAGACTTGGGAAAACAGAGACATGGAGGGCACAAACAAAACCTTTTAAGTACCAGGACACAGGGGAAAGGAGTAGTTACCCCACAACGGACTGAGCCAGACCTACCTGTAAGCATTTGAGAGTCTCCTGCTGAGGTGTGGGTCAGCAGTAGCCTATTCCAGGGACGGTGGCTCTGGAAGCAGGGTTCTGGCAGGTGCAGGTTGGCATAAGACATTTTGGAGTTCACCAGTAGCCCCACCATAGAGCCTCCAGGAATGGTTTGCCTCAGGCCAAACAACTAACAGAGAGTGCAGCCCCACTCATTAGCAGACAACTGGATTAAAGATTTATTGGCAAAGCCTTGCCCATGAAAGCAAGACCCAGTTTTCCCCACAGCCAGCTCCTCCCATCAGGAAGCTTGCACAAGCCTCTTATCCCTATCCTTCAGGAGCAGAGAGAAGAAGCTGTGGCAAGAAAACATAACTGAATTACAAGTATATGATAGAAACCCACATAATGTACTGGGGAAATATGCTGCTGTAAGAATTTTTGCAAATGAATGAAATCTGTAACATTAAAGACAAAATTTACTGCTCATAGGAAAATTCTGAAAGAGATGGGAATACCAGACCACCTGACCTGCCTCTTGAGAAACCTATATGCAGGACAGGAAGCAACAGTTAGAACTGGACATGGAACAACAGACTGGTTCCAAATAGGAAAAAGAGTATATCAAGGCTGTATATTGTTACCCTGCTTATTTAACTTATTTGCAGAGTACATTATGAGAAATGCTGGGCTGGAAGAAGCACAAGCTGGAATCAAGATTGCCGGGAGAAATCTCAATAACCTCAGATACGCAGATGACACCACCCTTATGGCAGAAAGTGAAGAGGAACTAAAAAGCCTCTTGATGAAGGTGAAAGAGGAGAGTAAAAAAGTTGGCTTAAAGCTCAACATTCAGAAAACGAAGATCATGACATCTGGTCCCATCACTTTATGGGAAATAGATGGGAATAGTGTCAGACTTTATTTTTTGGGCTCCAAAATCACTGCAGATGGTGATTGCAGCCATGAAATTAAAAGACGCTTACTCCTTGGAAAGAAAATTATGACCAACCTAGATAGCATATTGAAAAGCATAGACATTACTTTGCCAACAAAGGTCCATCTAGTCAAGGCTATGGTTTTTCCTGTGGTCAGGTATGGATGTGAATGTTGGACTTAAAGAAAGCTGAGTGCCAAAGAATTGATGCTTTTGAACTGTGGTGTTGGAGAAGACTCTTGAGAGTCCCTTGGACTGCAAGGAGATCCAACCAGTCCATTCTGAAGGAGATCAGTCCTGGGTGTTCATTGGAAGGACTGATGCTGAAATTCCAATACTTTGGCCACCTCATGTGAAGAGTTGACTCACTGGAAAAGACCTTGATGCTGGGAGGGATTGGGGGCAGCAGGAGAAGGGGATGACAGAGGATGAGATAGCTGGATGGCATCACTGACTCGATGGATATGAGTTTGAGTGAACTCTGCGAGTTGGTGATGGACAGGGATGCCTGGCGTGCTGCGATTCACAGGGTCGCAAAGAGTCAGACATGACTAAGTGACTGAACTGAACTGAAGGATTTTAGTCTATAAATTTGTTTTCCAAATAAGTATGGGTTACTCTGATGGCTAATGGCATCATGAATGCAATGGACATGAACCTGGGCAAACTCTGGGAGATGGTGAGGGACAGGGAGGCCTGGTATACTGCAGTCCTTGTGTCATGAAGAGACGGACATGATTGGAAGACTGAGAAACAACAATGGGTTAAATTTTTTTGGCTACTACTTTATACATATACTGAAAATGAACATTAAGTAAAAGAATTGACAATATTTGGCGGTGATTCCTCACAGTTGCAGTAAGAATTTACAGATAAATAAAAGAGGGTAGAATGATCCATTTTGTAATAGATTGGCATTGGATACATCCTTTCGGAGTGAATTTAACTTAATATACATATATACAAAATGTTTTACATAGAAGGGGCTATATAATATGTATATAGATATTCTGGTTTGCTTTCTCACCTTATAGGATCTAAAATAAACACTCTAGCAGCAAGTAGCACACTTACTCCTGGATCTTAGTTTCAAAAAGCATTCTCCAATAAATATAACTGGGACTCCTTGGAGAATTCGTGGATTCTAGGATTGGGCAGTAAATATAAAAAAGGAGTTTGAAGTAGCTAATAATGCCAGAACGTAAAAAGTACACAAAAAGAAATTGCTGATGGGGATATGCTGAGACACAGGAGCCACCTTTGAAAGAGTTCCCAGTGGTGAAGACAGGAATACTTTCAGCAGTAGAATTATAATTCTACTGAATTATAACCCAAAACATAAGATAAATAAGAGCATATAGGTGGCTCAGATGGCAAAGTATCTGTCTGCAATGAGGGAGACCTGGGTCTAATCCCTGGGTCAGGTAGATCCCCTGGAGAAGGGAATGGCTGCTCACTCCATTGTTCCTGCCTGGAGAATTTCATGGACAGAGGAACCTGGTAGTCTACAGTCCACAAGGTCACAATGAGTCAGACGCTTTAACACTTTTCTAAACAGAGCAACTAACACTTTAACACTTTCATTATAACCCAAAACATATCATAAATATGAGCATACATTTATGACTAAATTAATGTTTTGAAAGTAAATGACCTCCTCTTCAGAACAGTACCAAATAATTAATCTAGATCCACTCTATAAGACAGCGAACTTGACTCTCCTCAAGTATGGGCTGTAGATATGGACTTCCTTACTAAGAGTATAAAATGGAAAAGAAAAAAAATGTAATTTTACAGTGAACAAAACTTATAAACACTACTTCAGCCACATGATTAATGTCAATATCAACAATCATAACGAATATTTATATGAAATACTATGATATGATGGAATAAATATCATACTTTATCTATGTGGACTTACACTCAAAAACCCATGGCCCCAGTATAACACCAAGAAAAACATCAGAAAAAAAAAATCAATAAAGAGACAACTTAATTATTTGATCAATATACCTCAAAATTTTAAGATCATAAAACCAAGAAAAGTCTGAGAAATCTTCACAGCCAAGAGGATCATAAAGAGACAATGAAATATTAGGCTTTAATGGAACCTGGATGGAATCCTGGGGGAAAAACATATAAACTAGGTTAAAACTAAGGAAATTAAATATACAATGGTCTCTAGTTAATTAAAAAATGTTTTAAAATATCTATGATTCTACTAATATGACATTTTGATAAAGGAAAAAAGAAAGAAACAAAGATTCAGTAAAAACATAACTGATTTCCAGAGGCTTAGGGCAAGAGGGTGAGTTAAGGATTAAACTCAGTGAAGGACAGGGGAGTTTTAGGGCAGGAAAACTATTCTGTATGATAATAAGATCTTGTTGCTGCTGCTGCTAAGTCGCTTCAGTCATGTCTGACTCTGTGCGACCCCATAGACGGCAGCCCACCAGGCTCCTCGGTCCATGGGATTCTCCAGGCTAGAGTACTGGAGTGGGTTGCCATTGCCTCCTCCAATTCGTGAAAGTGAAAAGTGAAAGTGAGGTCACTCAGTCGTGTCCAACTCTTAGTGACCCCATGGACTGCAGCCCACCAGGCTCCTCCATCCATGGGATTTTCCAGGCAGGAATACTGGAGTGGGATGCCATTGCCTTCTCCGTAATAAGATGTTAAATACATGATATTATGCATTTTTCAAAAAACATAGAACTTTACAACACAATTTTGAAACTTCATATATGCAAATTGAAAAAAAAATTGAAAAGTTGAAGACTGAGACAAGAGAAATTAACTAGATTATATATCTATTGAAAGAACCACACTATAGGTGAAGTGGGAAAAGCTAACCTAAGTAGCTTTGGAAATGAATGAAGTCCATAAGACAAAAGGAACAGCTAACTGTATAGAAGCAAAATACTCATTACACAAATACATGTGTTATTGATAGTATTCACCCTTGACCCAATGTGATGAAGTTGATCAAGTTGTTTTCCATGTGGGTAAAGAAAACAATTCTGATTTTATATATAAATATATATATATATATACACTTTGAATTGAACAATTTCATGTTGCTGCTGCTAAGTCACTTCAGCCGTGTCCAACTCTTCGCAACCCCATAGACTACAGTCTACCAGGCTCCTCCGTCCATGGCATTTTCCAGGCAAGAGTACTGGAGTGGGTTGTCATTGCCTTCTCCAGAACAATTTCATGAATGAATGGCAAGTGCTGAGTTTCTCACTCTTGAGATAGATATCCACAGACAAGCAATGGGAAGCCAGAATGAACCATGTGGTAATAGATTCAGTTCAGTTCAGTTCAGTTGCTCAGTTGTGTCCGACTCTTTGCAACCCCATGAATCGCAGCATGCCAGGCCTCCCTGTCCATCATCAGTTTCCGGAGTTCACTCAGACTCATGTCCATTGATTAGAAGTGGATATTCAGCTTAAACTCATGTCTAATGTAATGGATTATTATACATATATATATTTCCTGTTAACTGAAAGGGCTTAAACATGTTGACACAACAGTAACAATGAACACACTTACTAGCTAGATATTGGCTTCTAATGCAATCCTCTTAAGAAAAGGAATTGCTCCTTGGAGAAATAGCTGATTCTAGGACTTGGGCCGGAAATATACAAAATGAGTCTGAAGCATCTTATAATATACCAGTAAGTAAAAAACTGCTAAAAAATATAATTCCAATAAATAATATATATTCATAATTCTAGTTATAATCATTAGGAAAATCTCAATAAATTCCAACAAAGATGCATTATATATTATACCTGATCAATATTCCTTAAAATTGTCAATTTCATCAAAGATGAGGACAAACTGAGAAATTATTACAGACAAAAGAAACTGAAGAAGATATAACAGCTAAGTGAAATACGGTATTCTAGACAAGATCCCCAAACTTAAAAAAAGTCAGATAAAGACAATAAATATCTGAATAAACTATGCAGTTTAGCTAATAATACTATAAATGCATTTGTACATAAATTCTAACAAAAATGCACCATACTGGTATAGAATGTTAATAATAGGGAAACTTGGAGTTAGATATATATAATTCTCTGTTATTATATTATAAACTCTTATGTAACTGTAAACCTTAAAATATTACATCTTTTTAAAAGGTGAAGGAGGGATAAAGATTTTCTTAGGCAATCAGATCAGATCAGGTCAGATCAGTTGCTCAGTCATGTCCGACTCTGCTACCCCATGACTCGCAGCACACCAGGCCTCCCTGTCCATCACCAAATACTGAAGTTCACTGAGACTCACGTCCATCAAATCAGTGATGCCATCCAGCCATCTCATCCTCTGTCATCCCCTTCTCCTCCTGTCCCCAATCCCTCCCAGCATCAGAGTCTTTTCCAATGAGTCAACTCTTCGCATGAGGTGGCCAGAGTACTTAAGTTTCAGCTTTAGCATCATTCCTTCTAAAGAAATCCCAGGGCTGATCTCTTTCAGAATGGACAGGTTGGATCTCCTTGCAGTCCAAGGGACTCCCAAGAGTCTTCTCCAACACCACAGTTCAAAAGCATCAATTCTTCGGCGCTCAGCCTTCTTCACAGTCCAACTCTCACATCTATACATGACCACTGGAAAAACCATAGCCTTGACTAGATGAACCTTTGTTGGCAAAGTAATGTCTCTGCTTTTGAATATGTTATCTAGGTTGGTCATAACTTTCCTTCCAAGGAATAAGCGTCTTTTAATTTCATGGCTACAGTGACCATCTGCAGTGATTTTGAATCCCAGAAAAATAAAGTCTGACTCTGTTTCCACTGTTTCCCCATCTATTTCCCACAAAGTGGTGGAATCAGATGCCATGATCTTTGTTTTCTGAATCTTGAGCTTTAAGCCAACTTTTTCACTCTCCACTTTCACTTTCATCAAGAGGCTTTTGAGTTCCTCTTCACTTTCTGCCATAAGGGTGGTGTCATATGCATATCTGAGCTTATTGATACTTCTCCCAGCTATCTTGATTCCAGCTTGTGTTTCTTCCAGTCAAGCATTTCTCATGATGTACTCTGCATATAAGTTAAATAAGCAGGGTGACAATATACAGCTTTGACGTACTTCTTTTCCTATTTGGAACCAGTCTGTTGTTCCATGTCCAGTTCTAACTGTTGCTTCCTGACCTGCATACAGATTTTTCAAGAGGCAGATCAGGTAGTCTTGTATTCCCATATCTTGAAGAATTTTCCACAGTTTATTGTGATCCACACAATCAAAGGCTTTGGCATAGTCAATAAAGCAGAAATACATGATTTTCTGGAACTCTCTTGCTTTTTCCATGATCCACTGGATGTTGGCAATTTGATCTCTGTTTCCTCTGCCTCTTCTAAAACCAGCTTGAACATCAGGAAGTTCACCGTTCACATATTGCTGAAGCCTGGCCTGGAGAATTTTGAGCATTATTTTACTATCGTGTGAGATGACTGCAATTGTGTGGTAGTTTGAGCATTCTTTGGCATTGCCTTTCTTTGGCATTGGAATGAAAACTGACCTTTTTCAGCCCTGTGGCCACTGCTGAGTATTCCAAATTTGCTGGCATATTGAGTGCAGTGCTTTCACAGCATCATCTTTCAGAATTTGAAAGAGCTCAACTGGAATTCCATCACCTCCACTAGCTTTGTTCGTAGTGATGCTTTCTAAGGCCAACTTGACTTCACATTCCAAGATGTCTGGCTTTACGTCAGTGATCACACCATCGTGATTATCTGGGTCGTGAAGATCTTTTTTGTACAGTTCTTCTGTGTATTCTTGCCATCTCTTCTTAATATCTTCTGCTTCTGTTAGGTCCATACCATTTCTGTCCTTTATTGAGCCCATCTTTGCATAAAATGTTCCTTTGGTATCTCTGAGTGTCTTGAAGAGATCCCTAGTCTTTCCCATTCTGTTGTTTTCCTCTATTTCTTTGCATTGATCGCTGAAGAAGGCTTTCTTATCTCTTCTTGCTATTCTTTGGAACTCTGCATTCAGATATCTATATCTTTCCTTTTCTTCTTTGCTTTTCACTTCTCTTCTTTTCACAGCTATTTGTAAGGCCTCCCCAGACAGCCATTTTGCTTTTTTGCAATTTTTTTCTATGGAGATAGTCTTGATCTCTGTCTCCTGTACAATGTCACGAACCTCATTCCATAGTTCATCAGGCACTCTATCTATCAGATCTAGGCCCTTAAATCTATTTCTCATTTCCACTGTATAATCATAAGCGATTTGATTTAGGTCATACCTGAATGGTCTAGTGGTTTTCCCTACTTTCTTAAATTTAAGTCTGAATTTGGCAATAAGGAGTTCATGGTCTGAGCTACAGTCAGCTCCTGGTCTTGTTTTTGCTGACTGTAGGCAATAGTAATAGGAATTTCAGTCCGGAGACTTGTACCTTTTCACTATGTTAATGTTCACAGGGTTCTCACAGCAAGAATAGTGGAGTGGTCTGCCATTCTCTCCATCAGTGGACCATGTTCTATCAGAACTCTCCACTATGATCTGCCCATCTTGAATGGCCCTGCACAGCATGCATCAAGGCTTCACTGAGTTACACAAGCCCCTTTATCACAACAAGGCTGTGACCCATGAAGGGTAAAAAATTAAGAAGTGTAGGACAAAGCTGTATATTTTCACCCTGCTTATTTAATTTTTGTGTGGAGTACATTATGCACAATTCCAGGCTGGATGAATCACAGGCTGGAATCAAGATTGACAGGAGATATATAAACAACCTCAGGTTTGCAGATGATATCGCTCTAATGGCAAAAAGTGAAGAGGAACTAATGAGACCTTGATGAGGGCAAAGGGAAGAATGAAAAAACTGGTTTAAAACTCAACATTCAAAAAATTAAGATCATGACATCTGCTTCCATCACTTCATGGTAAATAAAAGGGGAAAAACTGGAAGCAGGGATAGATTTTATTTGGGGAGGCTCCAAAATCACTGTGGAAGGTAATTGCAGCCACAAAATTAGAAGACATTTGCTCCTTGAAAGAAAAGCTATGATAAACCTAGATAGTGTATTAAAAAGCATAGACATCACTTTACTGACAAAGATCTGTATGGTCAATGCTGTGATTTTTCCAGTAGTCATGTGTGGATACGAGAGTTGGACCACAAGGAAGGCTGAGTGCCTATGAACTCATGTTTTCTAATTGTGGTGCTGGAGAAGACTCTGGAGAGTCACATGGACAGCAAGGAGATAGAACTATTCAATCCTAAAGGAAATTAACCCTGAATACTGATGCAGAAGCTGAAGTTCCAATACTTTGGCTGCCTTATACCAAGAGAGGACTCGTTAGAAAAGACCCTGAGGCTGGGGAAGATTGAAGGCAAAAGGAGAAAGGGGTGGCAGAGAACGAGGTGGTTAGATAGCATCACTGACTAAATGGACATAAATTTGAGCAAATTCTGGGAGGTGGTGAAGGACAGGGAAGCCTGGTGTGCCTCAGTCCATGGGGTTGCATATAATGAAACACGACTTAGTGATTGAACACAATACACACCGAACGGTACTACAAAATATGCTGAAGGAAGTTCCTGAAGTAGAAGAAAGTTGATGCAATTTTAGAAACCCTATACATATAAAGAAGAACATCAGACAGGTAATATGTGAATCAAAATATAAATTAAAAATTTTTTCTTATACTTAATTGCCCTAAACATGACTTACTTGGAGCAACAACTATGACAATGTGGTAATTGTTTATACCATATGTAAAAGTAAAATGCACAACATAAAGGGACAATATCATAAGGAACAAGAGGGAACAATTGGATTTATTCTGTTACAATTCATTTTCACTACATGTGAAGAAGTATAAGATATTTGAAAATGGATATACATTACTGGAAAATATCAATCCAAGGCAAAATGTCTATCCAAGGCAGCAACCAAAATAATTTTTAAAAACTAGAAATGAAATATTCAGATAGGAGGTTAAATGGTGTTACCAGAGATACTCAGTTAAAACCAGCAAAGGCAGAAAAAGAAATAAAAAAGAAACAAAAGTCTTAAGCAATGAAGAACTACAATAAAATAGCAAAATGGCAAATTCCAATCTAATTATATCAATAATTCCTTTAAATGTAAATTGTGTAAACACACAAGTTAAATAACAGAGATTGTCAGATTAGATTTTTAGAAAAAAGATCCCAACTATGTGCTGTCTATAAGATATCCTCTTTACAAATAAAGAACTACTTTAAATATAAAGATTTAGGATAAAAGTAAAAAGATAAAAGGATAGGAAAAAATATACCATGCTAAAATTGATTAAAGAAAATAGAAGTAATAGAAATTTCAGATAAAACTGACTTTGAAACAAGGATGATAGTTGGAGATAAAGTAAAACACTATACAATAATAAAAAGGAATAATTTCCAATATGAAGGATTCCCTCGTAGCTCAGTCAGTAAAGAATCTACCTGCAATGCAGGAGACCTGTGTTCAATTCCTGGGTGGAAAAGATCCCTAGAGAAGGAAATGGCAACCCAATCCAGGATTCTTTCCTAGAGAATCCCATGGACAGAGGAACCTAGTGGGCTACAGTCCATAGGGTCGCAAAGAGTCAGACATGACTGAAGTGATTCAGCACAATTTCTGATAAGATGTAAACAATCAAATGTGTATACAAGTAACACTCTTTGCGACCTCATGGACTGTAACCCACCAGGATTCTTTGTCCATGGAATTCTCCAGGCAAGAATAATGGAGTTAGTAGCCATTTCTTTCTCCAGGGGATCTTCCCGACCCAGGGATCAAACCCTGATTCTTTACCATCTGAGCTACCTGAGAAGCCCATACATCCATGTAACAAAAGAATGTCAAAATTCATGATGCAGTAAGTTTTCAGAACTGAAAACAGATATACAGAAATTTACAATTATTATTGGAGATTTCAATGTTCCTTGCTCTCTAATTGATACATCATACAAGCAGAAAATCAGTAATGACAAAGACAACTGAAACAGAATTCATAATCAACTTACCTAACACAGAATTTCTTAACAATCTTTTTGCTGTGGGAGTTTCAATGAAATATCTATATCTCTACTAAGAATAAAGTTTTTAAATGCATATTAGAAACAACAAAGAATATAAAGTATACTGAAATGCAGCTGATAAAATAATTTCAAATATTTGATATATAGCAAGCTTCCCTTGTGGCTCAGACGGAAAAGCGTCTGCCTACAATGCGGGAGACCTGGGTTCAATCCCTGGGTTGGGAAGTTCCCCTGGAGAAGGAAATGGCAACCCACTCCAGTATTATCGCCTGGAAAATCCCATGGATGGAGGAGCCTGGTAGGCTAAAGTCCATGGGGTTGCAAAGAGTTGGACACGACTGAGCAACTTCACTTAATATATATAGCATTTTCTTTTTTTGCTAAAATATGAAAAGTCTCTAGCAATTGATATAATGATTGCTATAATTTTAAAGCAACAGTATGTATAAAAGGTATTTTCAGGTATCTCCTGGTGGCTCAGGCAGTAAAGAATCTGCCTGCAAAGCAGGAGACCCTGGTTCGATCCCTGCATCAGGAAGATGCCCCAGAGAAGGGAATGGCAACTCACTCCAGTATTCTTGCCTGGAGAATTCCATGGACAGAGGAGCCTACAGTCCATGGGGTCTCAAACAGTTGGACACAACTGAGCAACTAACACTTCTAACAATTTTGATGGAAGTGACAGCCTCACATCTCAGGTACAGCCAACACTACTCTGGCTTATTATCTACAATCAAAGTTGAATGTAATGTATAAGATTAATTTGAGGTTAGTGAAAATAGGAAAAAAAAAGTTATATTTCTCATTTGACTTGCAGATCTCCTAATTTCTATTCATGAACTCAGGGTTAGGGATTCATGGTCTAAAATCTTTGAACAAGCTAATCATCAAACTAAAATTGGGCTAGGTTGAGATCTAATGTAGTTTTTACAGATCAAGATGTAAAATTTTGTCTTTGACCTCTGGAGACTAGAAATACCATCTTTGCTAGTTGGAGTCTCCAGGATACTTCATGAGACATTGTAGATTATCTTTATGTTTAAATGATTTGTTGAATACTTCATATAATAATGTGGTTTTTTGCCACTTTATTTTTTTAATTGCAGGATACTTTTCAGAATTTTGTGGTTTTATGTCATACATCAGCAAGAATCAGCCATAGGTTGCTTAATTTTTGAAATTTTATATCAGTCAAAAATATTGATTTAGAAGTAGAAATAAATTTTTTTCATTGTAAGTAAAAATTTATAAATGTGACAATCTTGCAAGATTTGTCAACATGTTTAAATTTTCTATTAGAATTGTCTTCATTCTTTTTCTGTTTTAGGCTGTCAGAAATCTGTGAGTTAAAGTGTTGTATTACCACACACATATCCATATCTGGAATTATCTGTCAGGTCACCAACAAATTGTAATATATCACTAAATCTTTAGCATAATCAAAGAATGAGTCTACCCTTAGAAGGCACCTAAGATTTATCCTACCTATCTATTTATTTATCACAGCTAGTTCATATAGGAATACAAATATCAGTTTGGGAAAGATTTGCAATAAAAAATGATAACAATTCATTAGTCTCCTGTGAGTAAGCAATGTTATAAAATTACAAAGTTTTGAAGTTTTTGAACCACAGAAATAAAATATGCTTTTGTAGAGTTCTTCTTAAATTATTTAATCACAAGAACATTTGTCTCTTCAAAGATTTAGTGCCAGTGGATGTAGTATACCATTATATTACACTTTGTGGTTTTTGAAATTTTAAAGATGAAAGGTGCCTTTCAAGCACAAAAAGCTATTATATAATTACATGTCACTTTTTATTAAAACTAAATATAAGTGATCCTCTTGGGCTGTAATCTTTCAGTTGTTGATGAAAGCCAATTTCATTTTATGTAAATAACATTTACTTTAATACGGATAAATTTTAAAGATATTTTTAAAGTGGTATTTGTTCAAATGAATAAATAAAATTTTAATTTTAAAAAAGCACAGCATTTGAACAACTATAACCCTCTTTCTAGAAAGGAAAATTGCATTTATAAAACTCATTACTTTTATTTGTTTTTCTCACATTTTGAAATGTCATCATTCCTTTTATAAATGGAAGTTCATATGTTCACATAAAGCCATGTATATAACTGTGATAAACAGTCTTATCTGCAAGAGATTGCCAAATAACCTGTTTTCAGACTAAGTAAACTATTTTCTCACTTTTAAAGTATTCTCCTTGATGATTTCTATCAAGAATAAGAAATTCACTGGCAAAATAAAATATAATTAAGAATTATATATAGTCATTTCAAGCATAAAACAATATTAATTATAAACAAATACATATTGAATAAATATGGCTTAAAATATAAATATAGGTATATTCATTCAAGCAAGTTCAATAATCTCTTTAGAAATTTGAAAATATCTTATTAAAAATTAAACAAATTAAATATTTTTCATTTTCCTTACTATTTGCTTTCTCAACAACTTGGAAACAAAATACAGTTGATTAGTATGATGTCTGATGCTATTATTTTCTGACTGTGTCACCACTAAATGGAAGACAGATAGACAACAATGTTCTAAGCAGTCACACCCTGTTCTCTGGTTTCATGGTGAGCTGAATGTCTGTGGACAAGGGAAGCCTAACCTAACTTTTCATCCCTCATCTGTTCTGTTTGAAACTGCCTCTGACAACAGCTCTCCACATAAGGATAAGAAATTTTATAAGATGGACACTTGCACAGAATATTTACATTCAGATCAGATCAGATCAGATCAGTCGCTCAGCCCTGTCCGACTCTTTGTGAGCCCATGAATTGCAGCACGCCAGGCCTCCCTGTCCATCACCAACTCCCAGAGTTCACTGAGACTCACGTCCATCGAGTCAGTGATGCCATCCAGCCATATCATCCTCTGGCGTCCCCTTCTCCTCCTGCCCCCAATCCCTCCCAGCATCAGAGTCTTTTCCAATGAGTCAGCTCTTTGCATGAGGTGGCCAAAGTTTTGGAGTTTCAGCTTTAGCATCATTCCTTCCAAAGAACACCCAGGGCTGATCTCCTTCAGAATGGACTAGTTGGATCTCCTTGCAGTCCAAGGGACTCTCAAGAGTCTTCTCCAACACCACACTTCAAAAGCATCAATTCTTCAGTGCTCAGCCTTCTTCACAGTCCAACTCTCACATCCATACATGACCACAGGAAAAACCATAGCCTTGACTAGACGAAGCTTTGTTGGCAAAGTAATGTCTCTGCTTTTCAATATGCTATCTAGGTTGGTCATAACTTTCCTTCCAAGGAGTAAGCGTCTTTTAATTTCATGGCTGCAGTCACCATCTGCAGTGATTTTGGAGCCCAGAAAAATAAAGTCTGACACTGTTTCCACTGTTTCCCCATCTATTTCCCATGAAGTGATGGGACTGGATGCCAAGATCTTTGTTTTCTGAATGTTGAGCTTTAAGCCAACTTTTTTACTCTCCAGTTTCACTTTCATCAAGAGGCTTTTGAGTTCCTCTTCACTTTCTGCCATAAGGGTGGTGTCATCTGCACATCTGAGGTTATTGATATTTCTCCTGGCAATATTTACATTAGTGGTTTGTAAAAACTCCAAATCACAGGAAGAGAAAAAACAAAACTAGGTAACTTTTTAAATAATTTAATATGACATGAATTAAAACTGTTCTTACTTAATAAAGAAGGTGAACTTCCTATAAAAAACTGCCTGTAAAGGCACATAAACCAAGTACTTGGGATAGAAAATTTTCAGGTAGATATAGAAAGACTGAGTTCTGCACCTTTAGCTCACCTTTTGCTACAGAAGTTTGTGCCAGGGCTTATATAAAGCTGCTCCTTATTATCTACAATAAAATAAGTATTTTACATGATATATTATCATTCCATGATATGTTATCATAATATATAATCATTGTCTTAATTACTTTCATTCATTGATATTTAACTTTCTCAACAATCTTATGCTATAATTAGTAAGTTCTCTTTTGTGTACTTGAGGAAATTAATGCTTGGAGAAGATAATTAAATCTTTCTTAAGGTCAATTTTTTCTCATATCCCACAGCCAATAAATTAGCAAAGATTGTCAGCTGGACCTTCCACACAGGTCTAGAACCTGGGCTATTCTCACTGCTTACAGTGTAATGTAACTAATACCACTATCTTTTACTGACTAGAGTCTAGACAATTAAAGTCATTTTTGACTGGTTTATTCCATTGAAACTTACTTCCTCCTACTCTCTTATCATCTCCTTATAATACTGCCCTGGACTGAAAGTTTGTGTACTTCCAAAATCCGTATAGTAAGCCTTAATCCCCAGTGTAGTAGCATTTGGAGGTGGGGCCTTTGGGAGGTAATTAGGTTTAGATGAGACTGTGAGGGTGGGACCCCCGTGATAGAAGTAATGTCCTTATAAAAAGAGGCCAAGACTCAAAGAATCTCTCTCCCCCTACCTTTCTGTCCCTCTTCACTCCCCTCTGTCTCTCATCTTTCATCCTTCTGCCATGTGAGGTTACAGTGAGAGGGGGACATCTACAAACCAGTTAGAAAGCCCTCACTAAGAACCTGACCATGCTGCCCCCATCATCTTAGACTTCCAGCCCTTGCATATTTATGAAAACTATATATCTGCTCTTTAAGCCATCCAGTCTGTGGCATTTTTTTTATAGCACCAGTAACTGACTAAGAGAAGTAACTAGTGATCTTTTTGAAACTGTTAGATAAAAAAATTATAGCTAAATTCAAAATCCAAAGTAATTATCATAGCTCAAGTTCCAAAGGATGATTTTCAGTTGCTTCTCTGACTCTCTTGCCTCCTGCACCTTCTTTCTCTCACTCATGTACCAGCCCCACAGGACCTCTGTTCACCCTATCTGCCATTCACTTGTCTCCCTCAAAACATTACATGAATGTTACTTAGAAGAGTATCTTCCTGGATGTATGTAACTCCTCTTTTACTTCCTTTCTGTTTCTAATAAAAAGTTTCTACAACCTGTCTAATTGTAGCTCTCTCAATCTGAGTTGAGCTAGGCTAGGCTTCCCTGGTGCCTCAGACTAGGTAAAGTGTCTGCCTGCAATGTGGGAGACCTGGGTTCGATACCTGGGTCAGGAAGATCCCCTGGATAAGGAATTGGTAACCCACTCCAGGACTCTGGAAATTTCCATGGATGGAGGAACCTGGTGGGCTACAGTCCATGGGGTCACAAAGAGTCAGGCATGACTGAGAGACTTCACTTCACTTCTTCAATCTGAGTAGTCATATTACTATTTATGCATTTTTAAAATATTGCCTTATTCTTCTATAAGGTCAATAGGAGTAGGAATTTAAGTGTTTTATTCACTTTGGTACTCTAAGCTCAAAATAGCATCTGAATTACTGCTCCTTAATGTATATTTGTTGAGTGAATGAGTAAAGTTTACTCATTTTAACTAGTAAGGATCAGAGCCTGAATTTGGTCCTAAAATTCTCTGATTTCTAAACCTATATGATATTGAATTTTTATTTCTTCCTACATAGGTCTAAGAAGTTCAGCAATATTTATTTTGATGCAACTAGCTTGTGAGGAAAAGAAATCAAAATAAAAGCAAAAGCAAGCTGGCACAAACCTCATCAGACATTAGTCTAGATGTTAAGTTGCTCTGGAATGGTTATGTTCAAGAGTTCTTAATATGGCAAACCTGAATGGAATTTTACAACTCAAAGTATTATAAACAAAAATAACTAAATGACCCAAGATGAAAGTATAAGTGAACTATTTACTGATTTATTATTAATAATAACCAAGTATTCTGGACATCAGTACTATTACTTATGATACCATTTACACAAATGTGAAGATAGAAAGAGTATAAAAGAGGGGAAAGTGAAAGTCTCAGTCATAGATACTTAACTAATTTTGGCATTTTCTCTGATTGTCATTGGATTGGCCTTTTTCTTCTATTACAATAATTTTCCTAGGAGAAACCTACAGTGCTTCATTACTTATCAAACTTCCTATAAAATTACCTCATCCAAGATTCTAATAATAAGATTCATAGTTTCATAGTCACTAATGTATTAATCTGCCTTCTGTTACACTTTTATTTTTCAGCATCTTCTTCCATATATATATATATATATATATATATATATAAATTTATGTTAAGCATAGATTGCATGATGGGGCTTCCCAGGTAAAGAATTTTTATGTCAGTGCAGGAGAGGCAGGAGACATAGGTTTGATCCCTTGGTAGGGAAGATATCCTGGAGAAGGGAATGGAAACCCACTCCAGTATTCTTGCCTGGAAAATCCCATGAATAGAGGACCCTGGCAGGCTACAGTCCAGCAGGTTGCAAACAGTTGGATGTGATTGAGTGACTGAGCACAGCACAGCAGCACACTGCATGATAACTGAGATATGGTTTTATATTCATAAGGAAGAATAGCAAGTTTTTTATTTTATCTAGTTTATTTGATAGACCTCTGCTCTTGATTGTATTGTATTTATTTTATTTTGTAGACCTATTTTTAGTTTCCAAAAAATCACTTTGTGATAAGCCAGCTTTTATTCAGTTTTTATTTTGTTCTTTGCATGTCTTTCTCAAATGATCTTTTCCATTGTATTGCTTTATCCTAGGGAAATAGTCAAGATGTATGTATCAGTTCTCCAAGCCAGAGGTTTTCAAAGATGTATTAACACACTCAACATATTAAAATATATTTTACATTATCTCTCTATAGATGCATATAAATTTGAAAAACTGATAATAAGTAAAATAAACTTTCAGGAAAAATGAATTGCCCCAACTCATATAATTTTCTCTACCTCTTTCTCTCTTTAGAAAGATATCCCCAAGAACAAAAAGAGATTGCTTTGTTTCAAGGTCCCTTCTGTTGCCAAGAATCAACCCATATCTTACATTGACTGCAAATAAAATTCATACTTAATTTCTATGAATAGAAAATACCACTTCAGTATTCTTAAATCATTCATTTAAAAAATTTTGGCTTGACAATTTATGTTAATCATATTTATTATTGAGGTTGATTGGTTTCTAATTCTATTAAAGCAGATTTACTCTAATAGCCAGCTAATAAAATCTCAGGTTGGTGAATCTGCGTTATTGCAAAGAAATTTCCATGCAGGCCTTTGAACTACTGTGTTTTCCCCATCACTGCTATCAGTCAAGTTTGATCACACTGAAGATTCATTTGTAAAATGTTCTGTGCTTTCTTAAGATTAAAATTTGGGTTCATTAACAATAAATTTCCATCCCTACATAAACTAATGACTTCAATATGTTTGAAACATAGAATCTAGCTATAGATATTTACTAAATCTTTTCTTCATGAAAGAAGAATATAAGGACACAGTCATTGTTAGTTGAATCCAAAAGGTCAAAAGAGCAATTGTCAAGTGATAAAGTATTCTAAACCATTATACACTTAAAATACTGTTGAGTGCATATTGAGGCATTTGTGATGAGAGTGGATAAATATTTTTAAAACTATTGTTCTGTCACTTCCCCTCTGGTAAGAGGAGTCAGAAGGCTGTCAACTTGCTGCAATAGAAAGAACACATTATAGTCACAAGACTTGACTCTATGGCTTTAGTCTAGTCTGCAATTCTTTTAAATTCTGATGAAATTCAATTTTTCATACACTGACAGTGATGAACGGTTGTTATTTTTAGATCCAGTGCTGTAACAACGAGTCACAGTGTGAGAAGTGCCTGGCTAACATGGCGGCTGTTACAGCTTTGATTGAGATTTCCCCTGACACAGGTCAGGCAGAGCTGCAGACCGGGTCAAGCTGTCCTGGCAGTTGGCCTCTTTCTTGCCCTTCTGCTCTAAAGAAATATGAACCTAATTCAGACCATGCAGCATTTGTGCTGGTAATCATTTCTAATGGAGTGTGGTTACAAGATGTTGCAGAAATATATATATCATTCCACCCTGGTAATACATCTTTTTTCCATAGAGCAAACAGTGCCCTATTTAACAAGAATGGCCACATTCATCTTGATCTGCCTTGGGTGCTAAACTTTGCATGGTTGCTGAACTGATTCCCTAAACAAAAAGCAGTAGAATGCTAAAATATTTTGGAATATGGACAAACAAAATATTTCTACTTATATAAGGTTTGAATGTCAAGATCTCTCTTTTTAAAAAAAAAATTCAGATGAGCATGATTTTAAATATCAGTTGAACAATATTCAAAGAACAAATGCTTCTGTTATATTTTGTTTAATCTGATTTTAAAGGCACTTAAATATTACTGACACCAATAGAGAAGGGTAAAGGTATAATAAAACTACTACAATGCTTTCTTCAAAATTTAGCTTACAAGTATTACCATTGATTTCTTCTATGTGGACCAAAAAGAATGCAACAAGGCAGATGGTAAATTCAATCTGATTCCATGGTAGAGAAAGATGGCTACCTACTCAATACCGATTATCTTCCTCTTCCTTAGTCACAGAGAACCAATTTTACTTCATGTATCTATGTGTCTGTTAAAAAAAAAAATATATATATATATATATATATTTTGCAGCCTCCTTTGCCTGTAGTAGTGAATGAAATGTAAGTCAAAGGCATTGGGGGTACGATATAGCTAATAAGTTCCTTATTTTCCTTATCATTCTACCTGATCTTGCTCCTTGCATCTTGCGACAGCTTGGTGACTTCAGATAGGGAAGTCATACACTACGGATGCCTGAGCAGAAAGACAGAGGAACTGCCATAGACTGACTTCCTTTTGCTTTCTTTATGAGAGAAAAATAATAATAACTTGTGTAATCATGGAATTAACAGTCATCCTGCTAGCATCAGAACTTCATTTCTACATTATATGACTCCAAATTTTGAGACAGGGAAGTTTCTCTTGGAATTAGTGGCATTGCTCTTTTGGCATTCAATTCTCTCAGAATTGTCCAGGCCCATCATAACTAGAGAAACGATGTTGCCCTGAAGGAGAGTAACCTCCACATGCTCTGCCCCAGGGAGCACTCACTCCTTACCTTCCCCCTGCAAATAATTGTAAATTAATAATCCATATGATTGTACAGTAATTCCTCACCTGTGGTTGAATTTACATGATGTAATTGAATTTCAGAAAGGCTAATGCTGTAAGATAATTCACAATATCTTTTCTGCATAGGAAAATTGTGGATTAAATGTAAATTTTGGCTGAGAAAGGCAATATCTACTTTCATTGAAGTGGGTATTAGTAATTGCATCAAAGATCACATATCAGGAGGGACAGCTGGACAAAGCAAATTGGAAGTTTTGCTTCCAACTTAATTATTCTGTTTCTTGCAGATTGTGTTTGTATTGTCTATCTTAATTGGTAAGCACTTCAGGGCAGGATTATATATGTTGTAATGCTTCTGTAATTTGTTGTCTTTGGGATAATTATCACTTAATCTTTGAAATTATTTTTTACACATTTGGTAAAAGGGAATATTAGAAAATATGTAGCTTCAAAAATAGTCTAGAATTCCAGACAAAGTGACAGTGGCAACAGTGCAGTTTATGAATATCCCTAAATCATCCCATGAAAATAACAAAAATACTCAAAATCGCTTATAAAGTTGTAAAAAAAAGTATTATAGTCAACTTAGGTAATACAAATAAGTGCATAGCAACTCCATGAGCCCCAAAGGACATGCAGAGGAGTCCAAATCACTGATAGTTCCACTACCAGGAAAATAATGGAAATGAGTATCTGATGGCCTAACCATAAACTTTTTTTTTTAATTTTATTTAATTTTTAAACTTTACATAATTGTATTAGTTTTGCCAAATATCAAAATGATGTAAAACAACTACTGAAAGACAAGTATTTTAATAGAATGAAAAATATACACTTGAATAAGAAAATTCAGTACCAAAAGTATGTCATCCCTTCCTAAGTTAACTTAATGCAAACCCCATAAAAATTCCAGTTTTTATTTTTAGTATTTGTTTGCTTATTTTATCAAGTCAGACAAATTCATTATAACAATCAGCTTGAAGAACAAGCAAGCAAGCATAGATAGGAAAAAACTTGGAGCATTAATGGGAGGGCGTTATCTTACCAAACATGCAAACACATTCAAAAACTCAACAACTAAAAAGAATATGATGTTGGTGAATAAAACGAACAAGAGTACCAACAGAGGAGAAAAAAAAAAAATATAAAAAATATATATATATATAGACAAACCAAGTTTTATACAAATGTAATATATATTGAAGGTAGCTAATTTAGTTTGCAAGAAAAATAATCTTTTAACATACTCTATAGCTATAATTGGTTTATTATAGGAAAAATATATAACTGGATAAATTTCTTAAAATCTACACAAAATTAATTCCAAATTGAGCAGAGATTTAAATCTAAATATATAAAATATTCAAGTAATAAGATAGCATAGGGAATTTTATCTGCAGAGGGGGATAAATTTTTCCTACTGATGATTCAAACTCTAACTGCAACAAAAGAAAGATTGATAAATTTGTACAAATATAAGCAATTTTGGATAGGAAGGGGATGACAGAGGATGAGATGGCTGGATGGCATCACTGACTCGATGGACGTGAGTCTCAGTGAACTCCAGGAGTTGGTGATGGACAGTGAGGCCTGGCGTGCTGTGATTCATGGGGTCTCAGAGTCAGACATGACTAAGTGACTGATCTGATCTGATCTGAAGAACACCATACGGAAATATTAATTTTTATTGATATTAGAGACCAATGGTAAGTATTCTTACTATATTTCTAAAAAATGGAGGTAAAATCCTTGAAAACTTAATGCAGTTAAGAAATATGAAGAGTCTTCAGAAAAAGAAATAGAAATAGTCTTAACTTCACCATTGGAAAAGACCCTAATGCTGGGGAAGATAGATGGCAAGAGGAGAAGGGGGTGACACAGCATAAGATTGTTGTATGGTGAAGGAAATGGCAACCCACTCCAGTATTCTTGCCTGGAAAAGTCTATGGACAGAGGAGCCTGGTGGGCTGCAGTCCATGGGGTTACATGACTGAGCATGTGTGCATGAGGGTGGAGGGTGATGGGTTGGTAGCAATAAACTGGTAGAACTAAAAAAAAAAAAAAAGATTGTTGGATGGCATCACTGACTCAATGGACATGAGTTTGAACAAACCTCAGGAGATAGTGAAAGACAGGGAAGCTTGGTGTGCTACAGTTAATGAGGTTATAACGAATCGGACATGACTTAGTGACTGAGTAATAACATCCTTAGTAATACACACGCAAAAAGAAACTATACTTAGGAGAACATTTTCCATTTTACAGATAAGTAAAATCCAGAAGTCTGACCACACACTTTGCTATTGAGACATTAGGTAAACAAGCTGTTTTATGCATTGCTACAGAGAACGTAAAATATTTCAACCAGACGGAGGATTTAGCCATATGTAGTAACATCATATAATGCATGTGCCTTTTGATTATGCAGTCTCACTTCTAATAATTTATCCCAATGATATACTAGAAAAAAATATAAAAACATAAATTTACAATGTATAAGGGGAAGTGAATAGAAAGGAAAACCAATGGGTAATTAATTATATCAATATACACCATGGAATATCCACACAATGTCATATTATGCAGCTCAAAAAAAAAAAAAAGAAAGAAAGAAAAAATGAAGAATGTCTCTGAATGCTTCCATGGAAGGATTTCAGGTGATATTTTTCTAAAACAAAGCTAGAAAGAGAAAAGTGATAGATTTCCGTTTATCTATGAAAATACAAAGTTAAAATTTAACTCACCGTATACAGTTCAAGTTCCATTTTGTCTTTGGTATATATTAGCTGTATTTTCAAAAGGTTTCTTCTGCTTTAAATTATTTGAAGTGAAGTGAAGTGAAGTTGCTCAGTCGTGTCCGACTCTCTGTGACCCCATGGACTTTAGCCTACTGGGTTCCTCCATCCATGGGATTTTCCAGGCAAGAATATTGGTGTGGGTTGCCATTTAAAATAAAATCAATTAAACAAGATTTATTTAAAGAAGTATATACTTGCCCTAGCCTAGCTAGCATGTTTACTCTCCCTCCTTCCTCCTATTAGGAAGTTTGCACAAGGTTCTTAGCTTCATCCATCACACTGCAGACAGAATTAAAGCCACAATCACAGAAAACTAACCAACATGATCAAATGGGTCACAGCTTGTGTAACTCAATGAAACTATGAGCCATGCCCCACAGGGCCACCCAAAATGGGTAGGTCATGGTGGATATTTCTGGCAAAAAATGGTTCACTGGAGAAGGGAATGGAAAACCACTTTAGTATTCTTGCCTTGAGAACCCCTTGAACAGTATGAAAAGGTAAAAAGTTATGACACTGAAAGATGAGCTCCCCCAGGTCAGAGGAAGAGCAGAGAAATAGCTCCAGAAAGAAGGAAGAGACTGAGCCAAAGCAGAAACGGCATCCACTTGTGGATATGTCTGTTGGTGAAAGTAAAGTCCAATGCTGTAAAAAGCAATACTGCATAGGAACCTGGAATGTTAGGTCCATGAATCAAGGTAAATTGGAAGTGGTCAAACAGAAGATGGCAAAGTGAACATTGACATTTTAGGAATCAGTGAACTAAAGTAGATGGGCAGGGGTGAATTTAATTCAGATGACCATTACATCTACTACTGTGGGCAAGAATCCTTTAGAAGAAATGGAGTAGCCCACATGGTCAACAAAAGATTCTGAAATGTAGTACTTGGGTGCAATCTCAAAAATGACATGATGATCTCAGTTTGTTTCCAAGGCACACCATTCAACACCACAGTAATCCAAGTCTATGTCCAACCACTCAAGCTGAAGAAGTTGAAGTTGAATGGTTCTATGAAGACCTACAAGACCTTCCAGAGCTAACATCAAGGAAAAAAAAAAGATGTCCTTTTCATCGTAGGGGGCTAGAATGCAAAAGTAGGAAGGAAAGAGATACCTGGAGTAACAGGTATATTTGGCCTTGGACTATAACATAAAGCAGGGAAAAGGCTAACAAGAGTTTTGCCAAGAGAATGCACTGGTCATAGTGAACACCCTCTTCCAACACAAGAGACGACTCTACACATGGACATCACCAGATGGTCAATATCAAAATCAGATTGATTATATTCTTTGCAGCCAAAGATGGAGATCTATACAGTCAGCAAAACAAGACTGGGAGAGGACCATGGCTCAGATCATGAGCTTCTTATTTCAAAATAAGAATTTTACTATAAAAATTTTCTGCAGTTTAGTTTTCTATGAGTGTAAATGCAAATATACAAAAGAATATATATGTATATATGTATGCATATATATATATACATCCTTTTGTGTGTGTGTATATATATATATACATTCTTTTGTGTATTATATATATATGCATACATTTTATAAGTGTACATGTATTTCATTGGTATATAACTATAGAAGAAGCTATTGTTAAAACTTGCTCTATGTTTTATTCCATTATAAAATGTGATTATTTGAAAAGGTATTTGTTTTTTACAATTGTATCACATTTAAGAACAGGGCTTACCTGGTGGCCCAGATGGTAAAATATCTGTCTGTAATGCAGGAGACCTGGGTTCAATCCCTGGGTTGAGAAGATCCCCTGGAGAAGGGAGCAGCTACCTACTCCAGTATTCCTGCCTGGAGAATTCCATGGACAGAGGAGCCTACTAGGTTCCATAGGGTCACAAAGAATCAGACATGACTGAGTGACTTTCACTTCATTTCACTTCTAAAAACAGTTGGTCTTTGCATTGTAATAATAGTGATAATGATTATTATGCACTTGGCAATTTTCTAAGTTCTTTGTACATATTAGCTGACATAATACACTAGCCCTGTGTGATAAGGACCATTATCATTATACTCATAATTACAGAAAAGAAACAGAAGCACAGAAAAGTTCAGTAATTTTCCTAGTTGTCACCACACAAGTATATCATCGAAAGTGTATTCAAACAGGCTCTCTGAGAGACATTTTAGGTCCCTAAACACCATGCATAATACATATTATTATCGGTCATGTCTATATCTGATATTATTGAGGAAGAAATTAGGAATTTTAAGAATTTACAAGTGGGAAGATAAAGGGTTCAAGAAATGAGCTAGGACTGGAGACCTCTATCTACTCCAGTTCCCCAAGCATTAAGGTATTCCCACAGTTTTAGGGACTGGAAGAATGGGGAGATTCCAAGTTTGGGGCCCATAGGGGAAAAAATGAGAGGAATTTGCAATTAAGGTATGCTTAATATGCATGGAGATTTCTTGCATATTTAAAAGTTTCTTTAAAACACAGTACATAAGATCCTTTAAATATATGAGTTTCAATGGTGCTGGTCCACTTATATATGGATTATTTCAAATCAATTTAGAAAAATTTGAGGAGACTTGTGACAGTTTAAAAAAAAATCACAGGTGAACGACATAGCCTAAAAATTAAAAAGAAAAAAGTTAGATATATCATGAATTTCATAAAACATATATAAATATATGCAAATTCTACTCTTTTTATAATTTATTACCATAAAATTCATACATAAATCTAGTATAAAAAGGTTAATTTTATTAAAGCTTACACACAAACACAGACTGTACAGGGTGCCATTCAGTGTTAAGAGAAATTTAAGTGGAAAAATGCAGTATTAAATCATAATTACATTAAAATAACTGCAGTGAATACTGTACTACCATAATAATTTTGTGACCATCTCCTTTTGCCATTGCAGGGAGCCTATGTTTTACCACTATTCAATTGAAACACCCTGTGATGTTAGTGATCTTCATTTGAGCAGTTTGTTTCACCAGTAAATTGCATGGTGCTCACAATTTTCCATATTTTTCATCATAAAGAAATACCTTAAACCTTGATAACACTGCAGGACTCATGCAAATCACCACTAGTGAGTCTGAAAGTGCTCCCAAGAAGTAGAGGAAAAATCATGAGATTGCAAAGAAAACCTGAGATTCTTGAGGACTGCTGCTGCAGTTACCAATATTACCCAGATGCTAAAACAATAAAAACACATTAAAATAAGAAAAGAAATCTTTGTGATTAATGTTTTCATTAATATAGATTCAAAAATCCTTAACAAAATATTAGGAAATCAAATATAGCATATAAAAATGACATTACATCATAACCAAATGCAAAATTGGTTTATCATGCAAAAATAAATGCAATTCATATCAACAGGATAATGAACAGTCATATGATTATTTCATTAAATGTAGGATAATCATTTAACAAAAGTCCACATTCATTCATAATATAAATTCTTAGCAATCCAGAGATATAGAGAAATATCCTCTACCCATTACAGGACTCTCCAAAACTCCTACACTATTACCATATATAGTATGAAAGACTGATTATTCTTCCTCTAAAGTTGAAGAAGTGAGAGGATGTTTATTCTCATAACTTCTATTCAATATTATACTAATAATTATAAACAGTGAAATGAGTCAAGAGAAATGTACTTAAAACATTTGGAGAAATATGATTTAAACTGACTATTCACAGACAGTCTGGTTGTTTTTGGGGAAAAATCTAAGGAATCTACAAAAATAGTGGCTAGAATTTAAAAATTTATATGAGATTCAGAATGCAAAGTAATACAAAAATGCATTTGGATATGCCACCAGCAAACTATTGGAAAAATATCATTTAAAAATAATATTTATGATAGTGTTAGGTAGTTAGAATAGGAAACAGGCGTCCAAAATGGTGGTGGCTAAAAGACAAAGAAGAGAAAAGCCCGTGAAAATAGAACAAAGGAAAGTCAAAGGAAGGTCTGAGGACCAGAGTGAGGCCCTCAGGTAGAACAAACAGCACTCCTGGCTAGCCCAATTTACATAGGGCAGGCCCAGGGGGGAGGAAAAAGCATATTAAAAAGAGGAGCCAAAGGGCCGGGGGTCTCTCTCCCGTGCGTGCACACACTCACTCTCTCTTTCTCTGCCTCTCTCTCTTCTTTTTGCGTCTTTTGGGTCGGTATGCCCTCACACCTCGAGGATGTATTTTCCTTTATTTTCTAAATAAAATAGAGCTGTAACATGGAGCTGTAACACTGATCTAAGAGCTATAACACAGTCTGTCCGAGACCTGAGAGCTATAACATGGTCTGTCTGAGACCTATGATGCACCGAGGGCTCTAACATCCATCACTTCAAATTTTTTTGAGACGAGACAGAACTGAGGAGAATACACTCACCTGACAATAATATCCCCAAACATGACATTTAGGAATATATTTGCTACAATACAACATGTACATGATCTGTATGGTAAAGAATGCAAAATAATGCTTGAATAAATTAAAGGCCTATAATGTTATGATTAAATTTTAGTCTTTTACTGGGCATGGTGCCTGGGTTGTAACCTTCACAAGGGTTTCTTTCTTTTTCTCCCTTCCCCATTTAGGTGAGACAGGATGCCTAGAGAGATCTGGAGTTGGGTGGTTACCTTTATGACACTGTGAGATAAGACTCTGTTAAAGCAGTTTTCACTGGAAAAGTAGGCTTTTGTTATGGAAAATGCTGTTGTTAGTTGTTACTCATTAATGTTCCACTCTTTGCAATCCCTTGAACTCCTTTGTCCATGGAATCCTCCAGGCAAGAATATTAGAATGCGTAGCTGTTCCCTACGGCAGGGGGTCTTCCTGACCCAGAGGTCAAACCCGGGGGCCTGCTGCATTGCAGATAGATTCTTTACTGTCTGAGCCACCAAAAGCCCATGGAAAAGAGACCCTGTATTATAAAGGCTTCCTTTTTTTTCTTCTCTTGCCAGGTGATAAATTTTTCTAGAATGTGGTGGAGACCTGGAGGTAAACCCAACAATAGTGTGACCTCCCCCACCCCTAGAAGTGTGACTTTCATGAGTTTCTTACATTCAAAATAGTTCCAACTCAACCTCCAGCAATTCATCCAAATGACAGTTTAAGTGTTCCTACCAGTTTATGGTTCCTGCAGCTTCTACTCTAGGTAAACTGATATCAGCTGTGTTTCTTGGCATTTTACCTGTTTGTCCATATTTTGGGGTGGTTTTCCTTGTGACTGAAATTCTCTGATAGGTCCAAGAAAATTCATGATTCTGAGTTTAACACTGTTTTTATTGTTGTAAAGTCTGAAGTGATGAGTTCTAAACTCTTAAGTGACTCCTTCACTTTTGAAGGTTATTTTTGACTTATTATGAAAGTTTATGTTGATAGTTTTTTTTTTTTTTTTCCTCAAGACTTTAAAGATTTTACTGCCTTGTCTTCTTTGTATAATTTCTAAGGAGATGTCTGCTGTAATTATCCTTGCTTGTTTTGAAGGCAGTGTTTTGCCTCCTCTCTGCTTTCACTTTTCTCTCATTATCTTTGGTTTTGGGCAGTTTATGATACACCCATTTTGTGTGTGTGTGTGTGTGTGTGTGTGCATGTGTGTGCATGTCCATGTGCTTGGTAAAACTGAAGTAGAAATTGCTAGTCAGTCAGTGTAGGACTCTGAGACCTCAGTCTTATTTTCAATAACATCTTGCCCCATTAGCCTAAAGTTATGCCCTTTGTTCCGAATTCCTGGAATATGTCCTTAGTCTGATAAATCATCAGCACTCAGATCCAGGGAAGGGCAGTAATTAGCTTCTGTTCCATATGCCTGAGTGAAAAACAACTGGTGATAATCTTTAGCCCGTACATCTGTTCCATTGTGAAATGACTAGAGGGGCATGAAAAAGGATGGTGATTTAATCCAAGGATCAAGAGAAGCCATAAGGATGTCAAGCTGAACGTTTTGAGTTCTAAACTGATTGGTTAGAAGGACATATATATACCTATGGTGATTCATGCTGATGTTTGGCAAAAACCAACAAAATTCTGTAACACATTATCCTTTAATTAAAAAAATAAATTTAATAAAAAAGAAATGACATATTTTAAGGACAGGAGGCAACCAAAAATGTACAGATTAATACTGGTGAGGATATAAATTGCTGCAAGTGCCATCTCTTTTGGGGATTATTTTCCCCCTTTCAGTGTCTATACTGAAAACTTTGTACTTTCTTCTCTTTAATGAATCATATTTGCTTGCTACCATGAGATTTTGGGTGTTCATTAAGTTCATTCTTCAGTTCCATGAACAAGGACTTGGTTTCCGATGTCAGTACTATTAAATCTACTTGTTGCTCTTTGAGTTGCTTGGTCCTTGGAAGCTGTATCAATGCAAGGTATACTTAGACATGGAATATTTGAAGCATAAATATATTCATAATTTTATTATAATGAGATTACTACAGTAATTTATCACTGTCCTCTTACAAGTTTGAAAATTTGGCTGTTACAAATTTCCAGTTTTTGTCAATTTGTGGGTTTAAAGTAATATCCCATTTTTAAATTATGAATCTGAATTAATTGTGTCAGTGAATGTATTTTTATTCAAGTATTAGCCACTTGATGGTCTCTAACTTGATTTGCTGATTCTACCACTTTCTATTCTCTGTTGAATGCTCTGTTTTTCAATATAATCGTCACAAATTTCTAAGATATAGTATATCTGAATTCTTTCTAATTTCAGGTTTGAAATAATCATCTTTCATTTGATCAGAATTTTCTTAACTTCTTCACAAACTTTTATTCCCCCTTTTTTCCTACAAACTCTTAACCTAAGTGTATTCAAATACCTCAACCTTATATATTATCACAACTCAAATTAACACAAATAGATTCTTAAAATTTAATTTATTAGATGTTTATTTTCCTATTTCATATATGTCTTTAATTCATCAGACTTCACTTTGGCTTATAATGTTAAAGAAAGAAAGAAATATAGTGCTAAGTCATGTCTGACTCTTGTGATCCCATGAACTGTAGCCTACCAGGCTCCTCTGTCCATGGGATTCCCCAGGCAGGAATACTGGAATGTGTTGCCATTTCCTTCTCCAGGGGAACTTCTTGACCCAGGAATTGAACCCAGGTCTCCCACACTTCAGGCAGATGCCTTATCAACTGAGCCACACAGAAAGTTTATAGCTAAATGGGGACACAAATTTATTTTCTCCATATTCTAAACCAACTTTCACAATACTTTCATGAACCCTATTTTTAAAAAAGTAATTTAACAAGCTAAAATCTATAATTTTAAAATTATGTAATTATATAATTTTTGATACTTTTGGATATTTTCAAATTAAATATATGTTTTCAAACATAATACATTTAAACATCCTATTTATTTTATACTTAATATCAAACACTTAAAAGTAATGTAGATATACTTTAACAATCATAAATTTTGATTTCCCCATGAATATGCTTGTACATTCTACTTTCTTCCCCAATTTTTCCTATATTTATTTAAGATTTTTATTGCTGTAAATTCCTCTAATTTTGTATAAGAAAAAGCTCTTTGATTATCTTTTTGTTAAAATTAATGTCAATTTTATTTATAAAACTCAACATTCTGAATCAAATGATTACTTTAATTTATATTAGTTTATGATTAATTGACTATGCTAAAGCTTTTGATTGTGTGGATCACAATAAACTGTGGAAAATTCTGAAAGAGATGGGAATACCAGACCACCTGACCTCCCTCTTGAGAAACCTGTATGCAGGTCAGGAAGCAACAGTTAGAACTGGACATGGAACAACAGACTGGTTCCAAATGGGAAAAGGAGTACGTCAAGGCTGTATATTGTCACCCTGTTTATTTAACCTATATGCAGAGTACATCATGAGAAACGTTGGACTGGAAGAAGCACAAGCTGGAATCAAGATTGCCAGAGAAATATCAATAACCTCAGATATGCAGATGACACCACCATTATGGCAGAAAGTGAAGAGGAACTCAAAAGCCTCTTGATGAAAGTGAAAGTGGAGAGTGAAAAAGTTGGCTTAAAGCTCAACATTCAGAAAACGAAGATCATGGCATCTGGTCCCATCACTTTATGGTATATAGATGGGGAAACGGTGGAAACAGTGGCTGACTTTATTTTTCTTGGCTCCAAAATCACTGCAGATGGTGATTTCAGCCATGAAATTAAAAGACACTTGTTCCTTGGAAGAAAAGTTATGGCCAACTTAGCACATTCAAAAGCAGAGACATTACTTTGCCAACAAAGGTCCGTCTAGTTAAGGCTATGGTTTTTCCAGTAGTCATGTATGGATGTGAGAATAGAAGTGTAAAGAAAGCTGAGCACCAAAGAAGTGATGCTTTTGAACTGTGGTGTTGGAGAAGACTCTTGAGAGTCCCTTCAACTGCAAGGAGATCCAACCAGTCCATCCTAAAGGAGATCAGTCCTGGGTGTTCATTGGATGACCTGATGTTGAAGTTGAAACTCCAGTATTTTGACCACCTGATTCAGAGAGCTGACTCAGTTGAAAAGACCCTGATGCTGGGAAAGATTAAGGGCAGGAGGAAAAGGGGATGACAGAGGATGAGATGGTTGGATGGCATTACCAACACAATGGACATGGGTGTGGGTAGACTCCGGGAGTTGGTGATGGACAGGGAGGCCTGGCTTGCTGCAGTTCATGGGCTCTCAAAGACTTGGACATGACTGAGCGACTGAACTGAACTGAACTGAACTGAATTAATGTAATTTGCATATATATGTATAAGGTGATGCATGTATATATATTTGATAAAAACAATCATGCAAAATTTTAATGAAAATGTGTTCATTTTTCTCTTAATTATAGAGATAGTATTTAATTCCAATTAAGTTCATATTGAGTGGCTAAATATTTTTTATTGCCAAATGAACAGGTTTCAGGATAAAATTTAGCTTAAGACACTGTGAATTGGAACGAGATGCAGATTTCAGAAATCTTAGCCTCTGTAAGTGTGTAAGTGAATTCCTTAAAAATCTCTCTTTCTCTATTTACACACACACACACACACACACACTATACATACATCATATTGATTCTGTTTCTGTTTCTCTGGGTTTCACTACCTCTGACTAATTTAATACAGGATTCTTCTTTAAACCACTCTATCCTTTAAACTTTCTTTAAATTATAAGCACAATTACACAATAATGTCAAGAAAATTATTTTATGCCCTATTAACTGATGATTTTATAGCTCTTCTTTCAAATTAGTTGAGACTAAGAATCAGAAACAAATAGAACATTATAAGACTCAACATTTTCATCATGGACATTCACTTCTGAATATGTGAAAAATATATCATATGCATTCTGAAACTTAGAAAATCATTATTAAATAAGATTTTATACTTTCATTTAAAAATATATTATTTAAACTCATGCTAAGAAAGCAATGATAAAATTGATATGTAAATTGGCATGCAAGGTACTTATACCCTGTTATAGATAAAATGTTTTTAATAAATTGTTTCTTATATTCCCAGTTTTAAATATACTTTTGTTAATCCTTTGGAGATCCAGCTCCCTTCATGGCAAACATTTACAGTATAAATTGTACAGTCAGTCCCATTTGCAAACCAGTCAGTCATATTAAAATTACTTTCTCCAAGGTTATTATATCTTCTACAATGTGCTAATATTATAATGAGAAATAATCTGACCTCTAATTCCAAGATTAATACACAAGTATAAGAGAGGCATTAGAAGAAGCTTGCCATGAATTTGTAGCCTGGATAAACTAAATATTAGCCTTTTGATGTATTTTACACTCTCTGCTTTGCTATCATGGATCCTACCTGAAAGATAATGCATCATTTGAAATTTGAAAATAAGTCCTTTAATAAAATGTATTAACATGCTGAAAGCCCCACCCCACTTAAATTTATAAATCATCCTATGAAATCAATGCCAAAACTTCCCTTAGTAGGACCATATGGGGAGGGAGGTGGGAGGGGGGTTCAGGATGGGGAACACGTGTACACCCATGGTGGATGCATGTTGATGTATGGCAAAACCAATACAATACTGTAAAGTAAAAAAAAAAAATAATAATAAATAAATTTTTTTAAAAAAGAAAAAAATTTAAAAAAAAAGAACAGGGAAGGACATTCTATTTCAAATTTCTGAATACAATTAAAAAATGGCCTCTCTTTACAATTACTTTATTAAGTCCTAATATTTGAGAATACTTTGTCATTTTTGAATTTTTATTTTTACACATGGGCAATCAACCATACTAGGGCTCAGGATAGCTTAGAGCTATTCTTTTCTCTGTTAAAATGGAAGAGTAGGAGTCATGGAAGTGAAGCTGGAAAATAAAAATCAGCAGGATTCTTGGAACACAAACCATTTCTTTAAGAACAAAGTTCAGATTTTGATTTTATTCTGTTTACTTACCAAATTCTCTCTCTCAATCTTTTCTTCAGGAATAGCTAATTCAACATATTTAAATCTACTTCAGTTACTATGATATACAACTTATTTGCTGCACCATTTGTGGGCTGTTTTTCATATAATTATCATTTATTCCTTTTTTGCTCTTTTTTCATAGTCATCTATTGAGTAAGAGAAATGCATTGGTGCTTATTTGACAGATATAATTTCCATTTTTATGATTCTGGCAATTACTCTTTATTAAAAGCCATGTATCTTTAAAATGTATCAATTTCTTAGAATTTATCAAAGTATACATCTTCTGCTTCAAACTAAATCTACACTAAGATTTCTTTTTCAGTCTGTCACTTATCACTTCCTTTTCAACCATCTGATAAGAGCCCTGAAATTTTACAAGTTCTAATTATATTTTGTATACACACTAAAAATTATCTTAAGACCAACCGCATCAGAACTACCAGATCTTGTTAGAAATGTAGACTCTTAGGACCCACCTTGGATCCAAATTGAAACAAAAGTGAATTTATCAAGATTCATTAGTGAATTAAAAGCATATTGAAGATTAAAAATAGGCTTAATAATAGTCATGCATGTGCTATAAATAATCACATTGCCTGGAACATCCTTTGAGTACTCAGTGTATAGAGCAGCACTTGTATTAAAAAAAAACAAACTGTGAACCAGGGTGCAAAACACTGGAATCACCTAGTTTGTTTTACATATGGCTGCTTAATTTCCCCCTAGAGATTCTGATTTGATTAACATCTGGTGCCATCCAGAGTCTGGAGATTTTTCAAAGGTTCCTGGGTGAAAAAAAAATATTCAAGTTTGAGGACTACTAAGCAAAACTTTCTGTTTCATAACTATAAAATGTATTCTCTTTTTCTTCTTTTTTGAACTTTTTTATTTTTAAATAGACACAAATGCCCTTTGTCATTATTTTATTCCTTTACATCATCCCACATTTATTTGTTTGTTTATTCTTGCTATAGTTCAGTTCAGTTCAGTCATGTCTGACACTTTGTGATCCCATGGACTGCAACACACCAGCCTTCCCTTTCCCTCAATAACTTCTGGAGCTTGCTCAAACTCATGTTTATTGAGTCGGTGATGTCATCCAACCATCTCATCCTCTGTTCTCCCTTTCTCCTCCTGCCTTCAATCTTTCCCAACATCAAGGTCTTTTCCAATGAGTCAATTCTTTCCATCAGGTGGCCAAAATACTGGAACTTCAGCATCAGTCCTTCTAATGCATATTCAAGACTGATTTCCTTTAGAATTGACTGGTTGGATCTCCTTGCAGTCCAAGGGACTCTTTTTTTTTTTTTTTTCATTTTAAGTTTTTGAATGTTGAGTTTTTGGGTTTTTTTTTTTCTAATTTTATTTTATTTTTAAACTTTACATAATTGTATTAGTTTAAGAGTCTTCTCCAACACCACAGTTCAAAAGCATCAATTCTTCAGTGTTCAGTTTTCTTTATAGTCCAATGATCACATCCACTTATGACTACTGGAAAACAAACAAAAAAACAAACATAGCTTTGACTAGCTGAATCTTTATTGACAAAGTAATATCTCTGCTTTTTAGTATGCTGTCCAGGTTAGTCATAACTTTTCTTCCAAGGAGTAAGCATCTTTTAATCTTATGGCTGCAGTCACCATCTGCAGTGATTTTGGAGCCCCGACCCACCTCCCCCCGCCCCCCCCAAAAAATAATAATAAAGTCTCTCACTGTTTCCATTGTTTCCCCATCTATTTGCCATGAAGTGATGGGACTGGGTGCCATGATCTTAGTTTTTTGAATGTTGAGTTTTGAACCAACTTTTTCACTCTCTTCTTTTACTTTCATCAAGAGCTGTTCAGTTCTTCTTCACTTTCTGCCATGAGATTCATGTCATCTGAGTATCTGAGGTTATTGATATTTCTCCCGGAAATCTTGATTCCAGCTTTTGCTTCATCCAGCCTGGCATTTCTCATGATGTACTCTGCACAGAAGTTAAATAAGCAGGATGACAATATACAGCCTTGACTTCATAGCTTCAAAAGCTCTCTAACTCTCTAGGTTCAAACTTCAACTTTTCTATTTATTACCTGTATGATCATGGGAACATTTCTTAAATTACTTTCTTTTTTTAATATAAATTTATTTATTTTAATTGGAGCTAATTACTTTACAATATTGTATTGGTTCTGCCATACATCAACATGAATCTGCCACGAGTGTACACGTGTTCCCCTTCCTGAACCCCCTTCCCACCTCCCTCCCCATTCCATCCCTCTGGGTATTCCCAGTGCACCAGCCCCGAGCATCCTATATCATGCATCAAACCTGGACTGGCAATTCGTTTCACATATGATATTATACATGTTTCAATGACATTCTCCCAAATCATCCCACCCTCGCCCTCTCCCACAGAGTCCAAAAGACTGTTCTATACATCAGTGTCTCTTTTGCTGTCTCGTATACAGGATTATCATTACCATCTTTCTAAATTCCATACATATGCGTTAGTATACTGTATTAGTATTTTTCTTTCTGGCTTACTTCACTCTGTATAATAGGCTCCAGTTTCATCCACCTCATTAGAACTGATTCAACTATATTCTTTTTAATGGCTGAGTAATACTCCATTGTGTATATGTACCACTGCTTTCTTATCCATTCATCTGCTGATGGACATCTAGGTTGCTTCCATGCCCTGGCTATTATAAACAGTGCTGTGATGAACATTGGGGTACACGTGTTTCTTTCAATTCTGGTTTCCTCAGTGTGTATGCCCAGCAGTGGGATTGCTGGGTCATAAGGCAGTTCTATTTCCAGGTTTTTAAAGATTCTCCACACAGTTCTCCCTAGTGGCTGTACTAATTTGCATTCCCACCAACAGTGTAAGAGGGTTCCCTTTTCTCCACACCCTCTCCAGCATTTATTGCTTATAGACTTCTGGATCACAGTCGTTCTGGCGTGAAATGGTACCTCATTGTGGTGGTTTTGATTTGCATTTCTCTGATAATGAGTGAGGTTGAGCATCTTTTCATGCGTTTGTTAGCCATCTATATGTCTTCTTTGGAGAAATGTCTGTTTAGTTCTTTGGCCCATTTTTTGATTAGGTGGTTTATTTTTCTGGATTTGAGCTGCAGGAGTTACTTGTATATTTTTGAGATTGATTCTTTGTCAGTTGCTTCATTTGCTATTATTTTCTCCCATTCTGAAGGCTTCTTTTCACCTTGCTTATAGTTTCCTTTGTGGTGCAGAAGCTTTTAATTTTAATTAGGTCCCATTTGTTTATTTTTGCTTTCATTTCCAATATTCTGGGAGGTGGGTCATAGAGGATCCTGCTGTGATTTATGTCAGACAGTGTTTTGCCTATGTTCTCCTCTAGGAGTTTTATAGTTTCTGGTCTTACATTTAAATCTTTAATCCTTTTTGAGTTTATTTTTGTGTATAGTGTTAGAAAATGTTCTAGTTTCATTCTTTTACAAGTGGTTGACCAGTTTTCCCAGCACCACTTGTTAAAGAGATTGTCTTTTCTCCATTGTGTATTCTTGCCACCTTTGTCAACTTTCTTTGTTCAGTCTTCTCAGGTGAAAAATAAAGTTAATTATTATAAATAGAATGCCACATTTAGAAAAATAACTGGCATAGTATAAGAGCTTACAGAAAATTCTAGTAATTACTATTATTTTCATCTTCACTATTAAAATGACATTGATTTGTTAACTTTCTGACAACTTTTGTCTTTTACTTTTATTTAGGTATCCAGCATGTTTGGAATATACTTCTTAAACTTGAGGAATTTCCTACTTTTAGAAACTGGAAACCAGAAATTCACTTCTTCTGCTGCCTTTGGAGAGAGCTTCATTATGTAATCTAGGCTCCATTCCAAAGCACACATCCAGTGGAGGCTTCCAGAAAGAAGCAAGGATCCTGAAGAGTCATATTCTGACTAGGGTGATGTCTTTGAGAACAATATCCATGGATGTTTTGGTGCCCAGGTCACAGTATCAGTGGCATCAGCTGATCTTTTCATGCCCAACAGAAGTGATGGCTGATGATCCTCATTATTTGCACTTATGATTTGTATTCATTGCCAGCACTGAACTGGAGAATATTGGACATCACTACTAGGGAAATACAGGTTTTATTTCCTGCAAGCCCCTGGTCATATTTCATCAACAAATCAATACATTACCTTTTCATGTGTCTCTGTTTAGAGACATCTCATTTAATATATATTTTAATCCATACAAAGTATCTTTATATTATGTTGAAACAGCTGATTTAGCATGCCGTTCTCTATGAGACATTTCACAGCTGTCTTGTGTTTAGGAAAACTGGCAAACACTGTGGCACTGTGCTTGGGGGCATTTTACACAGCAAAATTACCAAAAGAAGAAAATACACATCCACACATATGGAACAACAACAGCAAAGCCGTGCAAAATAAAGGTTAATTATATTGCCAAAAGGACACTAGTGTATAATTGCCTTGGTAGACCTCAACTAGTTACTTGCACCTAGGTAACTCAAGTTTTGTGTAAATATTTTGGAATGTTAGGTCCATGAATCAAGGAAAATTGGATGTGGTCAAATAGGAGATGACAAGAATAAACATAAACATCCTAGGAATCAGTGAATTAAAATGGACAACAATGGGCAAACTTAAAACTTAGATGAACATTATATCCAGTTCTATGGGCAAAAATTCCATAGAAGAAGTGGAGTATCCCTTATAATCGACAAATGAGTCCAAAATACAGTACTTGGGTGCAACCTCAAAAATGACAGAATGATCTCAGTTTGTTTCCAAGGCAAGCCATTCAACATCACAGTAATTCAAATCTGTGTCCCTACCACCAATGCTGAAGAAGCTCAAGTGGATCAGTTCTATGAAGACTTAGAAGATGTCCTAGAAGTAACATCTAAAAAAAGATTATTTACTCACCATAAGGGATTGGAATGTAAAAATAAGAAGTCAAGATATACCTGGAGTAACAGGCAAGTTCTGCCTTGGAAAACAAAATGAAGCAGGGCAAAGACTACCTGAATTCTGCCAAGAGAATGCACTAGTCATAGAAAATGCCTTTTTTCAACATCACAAGAGGTGACTTTACACATGGACATCACCAAATGGTAACTGTCAAAATCAAATTGATTGCATTATTTGTAGCTGAAGATGGAGAAGCTGTATATGGTCAGCAAAAGCAAGATCTGGAGCTGACTGTGGCTCAGATAATCAGCTTCCCTTAGAAAAATTGAAGCTTTAAAAAAAAACAGGGAAAAATACCAGGCCACCAGATATGACTTAAATCAAATCCCATATGAATTTGCAGTAGAGGTAATGAATATATTCAAGGGACTAGATCTAGTTAACAATGTGCCTGAAGAACTATGTGCAGAGGTCCATAATATTGTACAGGAGACAGTGAACAAAACCATCCCAAAGAAAAGGAAAAACAAGAAGGCAAAATGGTTATCTGAGAAGGCTTTACAAATAATGGAAGAGCAAAGAGAAGTGAAAAACAAGGGAGAGAGGGAAAGATAAATCCAAATAAGTGCAGAGTTCCAAAGACCAGCTAAAAGAGACAGGAAGTCTTTCTTCAATGAACAGTGCAGAATAATAGAAGAAAACAGCATAAGAGGAAAGACTAGAGATATCTCCAGGAAAACTTAAGACATCATCAGAGCATTGTGCTCAAAGATGGATACAATAGAGGATAAAAATAGTAGAGACCTAGTAGACGCTTAACGGATCAAGATGAGATGAAAAGAATACACAGAATAACTGTATAAAAATGATGTTAATGAACTAGATCACTATGATGGTGTAGTCACCCAGAGTCAGACATTCTTAAGGTCAAGTGGGCCTTAAGAAGCACCACTGTTAATAAAGCTAGTGGATGCAAAGAAATTACAGCAGAACTATTCAGATCCCTAAAGGAGGATGCCATCAAGGTTTTGCATTCATTAGGTCAGCAAATTTGAAAGGCCCCGAAGTGGCAACAGAACTGAAAAAGGTCGATCGATCCTCATCCCAATTCCCAAGAAGGGCAATACTAAAGAGTGTTCAAACCACTGAACAATTGAACTCATCTCCCATGCTAGTAAGGTCATGCTTAAACTCTTGCATGCTAGGCTTCAGCGTTCTGCAAACCAAGAATTTCCAGATGTCCAAGCTGGGTTTAGAAAAGGAAGAGGAACTAGACACCAAATTGCCAACATCTGCTGGATTATAGAGAAAGAACGCAAATTTCAGAAAAAAAAAAAAAATATATATATATATATATATATGTTTCATTGACTACACTAAAGACTCTGACTCTGTGGATCATGACAAATTGTGGGAAGCTCTGAGAGAGATGGGAATATCAGACCATTTTATCTGTCTCCTGAGAAACCTGTCTAGGGGTCAAGAAGTAATATTTAAAACCCTATAAGGAACAACTTATTGGTTCAAGATCAAGAAAGGAGTACAACAGGGCTGTTTGCTGTAACCCTGTTTGTTTAACTTATATGCTGAGCACATCATGAGAAATGCCAGGCTGGATGAGTTACAAACTGGAATCAAGATAGGCGGGGGAAACATCAACAGCTCAGATAGGTGGGTTATACCACTCTAATGGCAGAAAATGAAGATGAACTAAAGAGCCTCTTGATGAGGGTGAAGGAGGAGAGTGAAAGAGCCAGCTTAAGACTGAATAATAGAGAAAAAAAAATCAAGATCATGGCATATGATCCCATTACTGCATGACAAATAGAGGGGAAAAGATGAAAGTAGTGACAGATTTGCTCTTCCCGGGCTCCAAAATCACTGTGGATGGTGACTGCCACCATGAAATCAGAAGACGATTGCTTCTTGTCAGGAAAATGACCAACCTAGACAATGAGTTGAAAAGCAGAGACATTACTGACAAATGTCCATACAGTCAAGGCTATGATCTTCCCAGTGGTCACATATAGTTATGAGAGCAGGACCATAAAGAAGGCAGAACACCAAAGAATTGATGCCTTAGAACTGTAGTGCTGGAGGACTCCTGAAAGTCCCTTGAATAGCAAGGAGATCAAACCAGTCAACCTTAAGGGAGATCAACCCTGAATATTCACTGGAAAGACTGATGCTGAAGCTGAAGCTCCAGTATTTTGGTCATCTGTTGTGAACAGATGACATTGGAAAAGTCATTGAAAAAGTCCCTGATGCTGGGAAAGGTTGAGGGCAGAAGGTGAAGAGGGCATCAGAGGTGAGAGGACAGGATGGCATCACCGAATGCAATGAACATGAATTTGGGCAAAACTCTGAGAGCTGGTGAGGGACAGGGAGACCATGTGTGCTGCAGTCCATGGGACCCCAAACAGCTAGACATGAGTGGGCAACTGTACAACAACAAAAGTCCAAGAATGATCACTAAAGTACTCTGAGTATTGATTTTGAGGATACAGATAAATTTTAGTGAGTGAATGATTTTCAAATATAGAATCTGTGAACTGCGAAGATGAAATGTCTCAGTTCAGTTAAGTCCCTCAGTCATGTCTGACTATTTGCGACTCCATGGACTGCAGCATGTCAGGATTCCTTATCCATCACCAACTCCCAGAGCTTGCTCAAACTCAAGTCCATTGAGTCTGTGATGTTATCCAACCATCTCATTCTCTGTCGTCCCTTTCTCCACATGCCATCACTCTTTCCTAGCATCAGGGTCTTATCCGATGAGTCAGTTCTTCCCATCAGATGGCCAAAGTATTGGAGCTTCAGCTTCAGCATCAGTCCTTCCAGTGATTATTCAGGACTGATTTCCTGTAGGATTCACTGGTTTGATCTCCATTCAGTCCAAAGGACTCTCAAGAGTCTTCTCCAACACTATAGCTCAAAAGCATCGATTCTTTGGCAATCAGCTTTCTTTATTCCAATGATCATATCCATATACGATTACTGGAAAAAGCCATAGCTTTGATTAGATAGACCTTTGTTGGCAAAGTAATGTCTCTGCTTTTTAATATGCTGTCTAGTTTGGCATAACGTTTATTCCAAGGAGCAAGCATCTTTTAATTTCATAGCTGCAGTCACCATCTGTAGTGATTTTTGAGCCCCTCAAAATAAAGTCTCTCACTGTATCCATTGTTTTCCCATCTATTTGCATGAAGTTATGGGACCAGATGCCATGATCTTAGTTTTTTGAATGTTGAGTTTTAAGCCAACATTTTCACTCTCCTCCTTCTCTTTCATCAAGAGGCTCTATAGTTCTTCTTTGCTTTCTGCCATGAGGCTGGTGTCATCTGCATATCTGAGGTTATTGATATTTATCCAAGAAATCTTGATTCCAGCTTGTGCTTAGTCCATTCTGGAATTTTGCATGATGTACTGTGCATTTAAGTTAAATAAGCAGGGTGACAATATACAGCCTGACTTACTCCTTTCCCAATTTGGAACCAATCTGTTGTTCCATGTCCAGTTCTAACTGTTGCTTCTTGACTTGCATACAGATTTCTCAAAAGACAGGTAAAATGGTGTGGTACTCCTATCTCTTTAATAATTTTCCACTGTTTGTTGTTATCCACAAGGTCAAAGGCTTTGGTGCAGTCAATAAAGCAGAAGAAGATGTTTTTCTGGAATTATCTGGCTTTATCAATGATCCAATGGGTGTTGGCAATTTGATCTCTGGATCCTCTGACTTTTCTAAATCCAGCTTGAGCATCTGGAATTTCATGGTTCATGTATTGTTGAAGCCTAGCTTGGAGAGTTTTGAGCATTACTTTTCTAGCTTGTGAGATGAGTGCAATTGTGTAGTTGTTTGAACATTTTTTGACATTGCCTTTCTTTGGGATTGGAATGAAAACTGACCTTTTCCTGTACTGTGGCCACTGCTGAGTTTTCCAAATTTGCTGGCATATTGAGTGCAGCACTTTCACAGCATCATCTTTTAGAATTTGAAATAGTTCAACTGGAATTCTATCACCTCCACTAGATTTGTTTGTAGTGATGCTTCCTAAGGCCCACTTGACTTCACATTCCAGGATGTTTGGGTCTAACCATCATGGTTATCTGGGTCATGAAGATCTGTTTTGTATAGTTCTTCTGTGTTTTCTTGCCTCCTCTTCTTAATATCTTCTGCTTCTGTTAGATCCATACCATTTCTAACCTTTATTTTGCTCATCATTGCATGAAATATTCCCTTGGTATTTCTAATTTTTCTGAAGACATCTATAGGCTTTCCCATTCTATTGTTTTCCTCTATTTCTTTGCATTGATCAATAAGAAAGGCTTTCTTATCTCTCCTTGATGTTCTTTGGAACTCTGCATTCAGATGAGTATATCTTCCCTTTTCTCCTTTGTCTTTCACTTCTCTTTTCTCAGCTATGTGTAAGTCCTTCTCAGACAACCATTTTGCCTTTGTGCATTTCTTTTTCTTGGAGATGGTCTTGATCATCGCCTCGTGTACAACATCATGAACCTTGGTCCATAGTTTTTCTGGCATCTGTCTATCAGATCGAATCCTTAGAATTTATTTGTTACTTCCACTGCATAATCATAAGGGATTTGATTTAAGTCATACATGAATGGGCTAGTTGTTTTCCCTACACTGTTCAATTTAAGCCTGAATTTTGCAATCATGATCTGAGCCACAGTCTGCTCCCAGTCTTGTTTTTGCTAACTATATAGAGCTTCTCTATCTTTGGCTGCAAAGAATATAATAAATATAATTTTTATGTTGACCATCTGGTGATGTCCATGTGTAGGGTCTTCCCTTGTGTTGTTGGAAGAGGGTGTTTGCTGTGACAGGTGTGTTCTCTTGGCAAAACTCTGTTAGCCTTTGCCTTTCTTCATTCTGTACTCTAAGGTTAAATGTGCCTGTTACTTCAGGTATCTCTTGATTTCCTACTTTTGCATTCCAGTCCCTGATGATGAAAAAGACCTCTTTTATGTGTGTGTTAGTTTTAGAAGGTCTTGTACATGTTCATAGAACCACTCAACTTCAGCTTCTTCAGCATTACTTGTTGGGACATAGTCTTGGATTACTGTGATGTTGCATGGTTTGCCTTGGAAACGAACAGAGATCATTCTGTTGTTTCTGAGATTGCACCCAAGTACTGCATTTTGGGCTCTTTTGTAATGTTTAACTGCTTAAAAATGTAATGTTTAAATAAAACTTTCTAACATCCTTGGAGATTCAGTGTGCTACCTCATATTCACTAATACATTATTTATATTTCAATGCTATACTAGACTATTCTATATTTGCAAGACCATCCTAATATGGCATTGGCATTGATAGTTGTTTCTAATTCACTGGCATCTTGATAGAATTTTTTTAAATTATTTTATGGATTTGAATTTTATGTGATGTTTGTGATTTATATCATATTCATACCAGATCAGATCAGATCAGTCGCTCAGTTGTGTCCGACTCTTTGCGACCCCATGAATCTCAGCACGCCAGGCCTCCCTGTCCATCACCAACTCCCGGAGTTCACTCAGACTCACGTCCATCGAGTCAGTGATGCCATCCAGCCATCTCATCCTCTGTCGTCCCCTTCTCCTCCTGCCCCCAATCCCTCCAAGCATCAGAGTCTTTTCCAATGAGACAACACTTCGCATGAGGTGGCCAAAGTACTGGAGTTTCAGCTTTAGCATCATTCCTTCCAAAGAAACCCTAGGGCTGATCTCTTCAGAATGGACTGGTTGGATCTCCTTGCAGTCCAAGGGACTCTCAAGAGTCTTCTCCAACACCACAGTTTAAAAGCATCAATTCTTTGGCACTCAGCCTTCTTCACAGTCCAACTCTCACATCCATACATGACCACAGGAAAAACCATAGCCTTGACTAGACGAACGTTTGTTGGCAAAGTAATGTCTCTGCTTTTGAATATGCTATCTAGGTTGGTCATAACTTTCTTTCCAAGGAGTAAGCGTCTTTTAATTTCATGGCTGCAGTTGCTAGTGTGTTATGTTTTTCAATTCTTAAAAATAATGATAAGTAATTTAGAACTAACATCAGTGAAACATATGATGTGCCAGGTAATAGGTTAGATATTGTATGGTTTACAAAACTCTCAAGAATGATTTATAATTTTCAAGGTATCATAAGGCAGTTTTAAAATGATATCCTATGAATACTTTTTTCCAAAACATTCTTGAAAGGAAACCTTAATTAAAAATAAAAATAAATATGCACACATATTTTATATTTACACACATAAGGTACCATTTATATAATTAATTCCTTTGATACATCCACATTTATTTTGGGTATTACTTTTCTCCTATCTGAAGAGAATCTTTTAGAATTTCTTATACTTGATTTCTTTCTTTAATTGACTATTTTTAATATAAATTTATTTATTTTAATTGGGGCTAATTACTTTACAATATTGTATTGGTTTTGCCATACATCAACATGAATCTGCCACGGGTGTACACGTGTTCCCCTTCCTGAACCCCCCTCCCACCTCCCTCCTCATCCCATCCCTCTGGGTCATTCCAGTGCACCAGCTTCAAGCATCCTGTATCATGCATTGAACCTGGACTGGTGATTCATTTCACATATGATATTATATATGTTTCAATGCCATTCTCCCAAATCATCCCACCCTTGCCCTCTCCCACAGAATCCAAAAGACTGTTCTATACATCTGTGTCTCTTTTGTTGTCTCGCATAGTGATTAATTTTTTAAACTTTCCTTGGTGCTGAAAATCTTTATCTTAATTTATTTTAATATATTAATTACTTTTTCTTAATATATTATCTTATATTTTCACTTGATATAAAATTCTAGACAGACATTTTAAAACATTTTGGTCTGCTCATCTTTTTTCCAAGGTATTTTTTTCTTATGGTCTGTTTCATTTTGGATAGTTTCTCTTGTTATTTTTCAAGTACATTGATACTTTTTCTTTGCTGACTAATCATCAGTGAATCTTATCAGAGTGCTGCTGCTGCTGCTAAGTAGTATCAGAGTACTTTATTAAAAATACCAGTTTTTTTGTTTGTTTGTTTTGTTTTAGAAATTCCACCTGGAAATATTTCATATCTTCACCTCATTATGCTCATGCTTCTTTCTACCTATGTAAGCAAATGAAACCTATTTGTAAAAGCTGTTTTACCATCCTTGTCAGCGAATTTAATACCTTCAGTAATATTTGAATCTGCTTTTTTAATTGAACAACATTTCTTCTAATTAGACATTAAATTTTCCAGTCTCTTTGTATGTCTGGTTATTTTGGATTTGATGATAAAAATTTTAATTTTTTGTAATGATATGCTGGTTTGTGTGTGTGTGCCCTCATTTGCATGTGTATATTACTTTAAATAGTGTTGGATTTATCTTTGCACTCAAGTAAATTATTTAGGATAGGTTTATTCTTCTTGTGGCTTGTTTTTTTTTTTTTTTTTTCCTTTTTGGATTGTCCAGAACAACGTTAGTTAAAGGCCAGTTAGCACTATTAAGGGGATATTCTCCTTAGAACTCTATCCAATGTCTCATGCTGGTGTGAATATGAATGTTTTTTAAGCCCTGTGTAGGATCTTGGAATAATTTATTTGACCGGTTTTTAATAGTTTATTCCTGAGGTTAAAGGATTTTTCCCTCATGTTTTCACAGATCTGAAGGTTTCCATCTGCAGATATCTGGAGCTATCTCTTACTTTCCCTCATTTTTTCTTTAACACTTCCCTGAAAATTACACCTGACTTTTATTTATTATATTATTTTTTAAATTTTATTATTTAACTTTACAATATTGTATTGGTTTTGCCATATATCAACATGAATCTGCCAAAGGTATACACGTGTTCCCCATCCTGAACCCTCCTCCCTCCTCCCTCCCTGTACCATCCCTCTGGGTCGTCCCAGTGCACCAGCCCCAAGCATCCAGTATCATGCATTGAACCTGGACTGGTGAGTCGTTTCATGTATGATATTACACATGTTTCAATGACATTCTCCCAAATCATCCCACCCTCTCTCTCTCCCACAGAGTCCAAAAGACTGTTCTATACATCAGTGTCTCTTTTGCTGTCTCATATACAGGGTTATGGTTACCATCTTTCTAAATTCCATATATATGCGTTAGTATACTGTATTGGTGTTTTTCTTTCTGGCTTACTTCACTCTGTATAATAGGCTCCAGTTTCATCCACCTCATTAGAACTGATTCAAATGTATTCTTTTTAATGGCTGAGTACTACTCCATTATGTATATGTACCACAGCTTTCTTATCCATTCATCTGCTGATGGACATCTAGGTTGCTTCCATGTCCTGGCTATTATAAACAGTGTTGTGATGAACATCGGGGTATACATGTCTCTTTCAACTCTGGTTTCCTCAGTGTGTATGCCAAGCAGTGGGATTGCTGGATCATAAAGCAGTTCTATTTCCAGTTTTTAAAGGAATCTCCACACTGTTCTCCACAGTGGCTGTACTAGTTTGCATTCCCATCAACAGTGTAAGAGGGTTCCCTTTTCTCCACACCCTCTCCAGCATTTATTTCTTTTAGACTTTTGGATTGCAGCCATTCTGATTGGCATGAAATGGTACCTTATAGTGGTTTTGATTTGCATTTCTCTGATAATGAGTGATGTTGAGCATCTTTCCTATACACCTGACTTTTAGACTAGACTAGCATTTCTAGTCTCCCACATCTGTCTCCTAAACCTCGTTATATTGTCAGATTCTGTTGGGATTCCACCTTCCAGCACTGCATTCTAAAAGTTGCATTCAAGAAGTACGTTGTAATAGGACTTATTTCTTTTTCTACTTCTCTCCTGTTCCTGTATCTTCTGTTGTCCAATGGTTAAATGTCATTGTTTTTTATGTTCTGTCTAGTTTTCTAATTATTTAAGATGGAAGGGTATTGAAGGTTATTTCATTAGTCTTAGAAGCAGAAGTCTGGAACCCCTCTTAATAAAGCAGATAAACTTAGATCTATTCTGCTTGAAGTGAGAGTGAAAAGCTTGGCTGCTGCCACCTAAGCTTTACAGGCTTCCCAGTTGGCACAGTGCTAAAGAAGCTTCCTGTCAATGCAGGAGATGTGGGTTTGATCCATGGGTTAGGAATATCCCTTGGAGTAGGAACTGGAAACTTGCTTCAATATTCTTGCCTGGAAAATTCCATGGTCAAAGGGGCCTGCTGGGCTACAGTGCATGAGGTCACAAAGAGTGGAACATGACTAAGAGACTGAACAGACATACATTTCTTCTCTGCCCCACAGTATCTCCACTGCAAAGCATAGGCCCTTAAGAACTTTCAGTGAGGTGAATCACAGTTTGAAAATAGCTCATCTAGGAATGGCATATCAGCTTAGTAATAAGTGGGTAATTAAAATACACTTTCATTAATTCAATATGTATTTATTGAATATATGCTGTGTTTTAGGTATTACAGAATACAATAATGTGCCTTAGCATACTCTCAGTCAAATAGCATAGAGACATACGTATGAAAATAATTACAAAGCAGTAATTACAAATAAAACCTAGTACAGTTGTGCAATGGGGATGTCTGCCTGGGGAAATTTCAATTTCGCTGGGCTTACAACATTTGTGCCATTATGAATCAACAGTGGGACTATGCCAGCTGTGTAATATATGCTGAAGCATCCAAGGCAAGGGGAACAAGTGGGCAAAGGGCAGTAGCCTGGTTTGCTCTAGAAATCACAAGGAGTAATAATAACTTGAAGATTCTAGATGTGTCAGTCATCCCATTAAATAAAGCAGGAGCTAAAGCATAGTCATTTTATTATAAAATTTAGATTTTGTAATTAATTTGACATAAACAATTGATTATACTTTAAAAGATTTATGGTTTGGAAAGATAACATTATCTGCAATTTGGAAAATAGCTTAATGTTAGCATCCTTAACAGTGACTGCAAATTACACTATTTCAGTAGCTTTAAAATATATAGATGTCTGAGGCAAACCAGACAGAGATTATGGTTCTGATTCTGAGTCCTAGTTCAGGAACAGTATTTTCCCAAGCTCCATATATTCATATAACTTGAAGCAAAACTTTAAAACTTTATGTTCATAAGAGAAAGATCAGTGACATTGTTAGCTATTATGTTATCTGTCTTTGATAGAATTGATGGGCAACTATAACTATAGCTAATGCAAAAGCAAGGGAATTGGCAAGGAGGAGGCCGAGAGGCCCTAGGCAAGCAGGTGTAGAGCCTCAGTTCTCTAAATGTGATATGCAAATTAATTGATTGAGATATTAGTCTAGAATGCAGAATTTTTAACTCTGTTTTTCAAGCCCATCAAGTTTGTATATTTGGTATAGCATACATTTCCCAGGGATTCCCTTGTAGCTCAGCTGGTAAAGAATCCACCTGCAATGAAGGAGATCTGTGTTCAATCCCTGAATTGAGAAAAGCCCCTGTAGATTGGAAAGGCAACCCACTCCAGTATTCTGGCTTGGAGAATACCATGGACTGTATATCCCATGGGGTCACAATTTTCCAAGAGTATTAGGTGATTCTGAATCAGAGCTTGATAATTTCACTTCAAAAGGAAAAATATTTTTGAGATGCTTAGAGATTTATTTATTGGATTCTGAAACATGAAACACAAAGGTAGATAAATACTATAATTCCAACTACATGACATTCTGGAAAAAGCAAATGGAGATAGTAAACAGACCAGTGACTGCCAAAAGGCTAGTGGCAGAACAGGATGAAAAGTTGTAGAACAGAGAATTTCTAGGGCAGCTAAACTACACTGCTTTTAGGAAAATTACCTAAATCTGCAGAGTTTACAATAAGTTTGAACCCTCTGGTAAGCTATGAATAATGATGCTTTGGTTATAATGGTGTTTCAGTGTAGATATATCAGTGGAAACAAGCATACTATTCTGAGGATGGAGGGAGTTTTACACAGGTGAGAGCAGGAGCTATTTGTGAAATCCTATTCAATATTGCTGCAAACCTAAAACTTCAAAAATAAAGTCTACACGTGTACATCCAGGGCAGATGCATGCTGATGTATGGCAAAACCAATACAATATTGTAAAGTAAAAAAAAAAAAAAAGTCATATATAAAAAAAAAAAGAAATTCAATTAAAAGATGCTAACTCCTTGGATGGAAAGTTACAACTAACCTAGATAGCATATTTTAAAGCAGAGACATTACTTTGCCAACAAAGGTCCGTCTAGTCAAGGCTATGGTTTTTCCAGTGGTCATGTATGGATGTGAGAGTTGGACTGTGAAGAAAGCTGAGAGCCAAAGAATTGATGCTTTTGAACTGTGGTGTTGGAGAAGACTCTTGAGAGTCCCTTGGACTGCAAGGAGATCCAACCAGTCCATTCTGAAGGAGATCACCCCTGGGTGTTCTTTGGAAGGAATGATGCTAAAGCTGAAACTCCAGTAATTTGGCCACCTCATGCGAAGAGTTGACTCATTGGGAAAGACTCTGATGCTAGGAGGGGTTGGAGGCAGGACGAAAAGGGGACAACAGAGGATGAGATGACTGGATGCCACCACTGACTCAATGGACGTGAGTCTGAGTGAACTCCGGGAGTCGGTGATGGACAGGGAGGCTTGGCGTGCTGCAATTCATGGGGTCGCAATGAGTCAGACACGATTGAGAGACTGAATTGAACTGAACTTAAGAAATTCTACATTTAATTTTGTTACAAATAAAAATTCTTTTTATGCAATACAAATGTATGATTCAAAATAAAGTTTTTTAAAAAGTAAAAATTAAGACGTAAAATAAAATAAGTAAAAGCAAGCAAAAGAAATTCTCTCACATGTATTTTTTTGCTTAACACACGTATATATTCATAAGCTCATAGATATATAGAGAAAATGCCCTCCTATTTAATTAAAAAATATATATCCATAATTGACTGGGTTAATATTGTCTCTGTTTTGAGAAAGTCAACATATTGTTTTTTGACAAATTTATATTATTTACTTCATAAGATTTTCTTAATAGTAGAATATTATTTATCATAATCCAAACTTCAGAAAAATTGAATTTTTATGTTCAGAAATACAGACACAACATTTTCTTCCGAGAAATAGTAGAAACATCAGAAAATACTTTTTTTTTGATAGCACTAGTTCTTCTGTGTTACATAGAATTGCAAAACAGAAATGCTATTGCTTTTAAGAGCTCTAAAGATTGCATTTATGAAACCTTAAACTTAATGTTTCAAAAAGAACCTTTTGAAACAGCTTTCTAACCTGTTATGCAAATGACTGGCTTATTTTGAAATATTAAGATTGTTTTTGCTAAACATGTAACTTCCTCTACTTCAGAGGCCACAGTCATTATATTTTGCCTTAGTGCTGCTGTATGGGAAGGAGCATGCCAGGTAAAATATCCTTGAGAACAGAGGTACTTGGAATAATTTCAATTAACTAGAAAACACTTTGTTTCTTATAAGATGCTTAATCTACCATGTGGACAAATAAATCAAGAATGAAATAGGGAGAAGAGGAAAGATGCTTTAGTAAAAGCAACTCACTATATTATTTTGGGTCAACTTTTTGAGTGAAATCAATAATAGCACATTTAGTCTACATATAGAGTTAAAATTAATGAAAATTTAATATAAAATTATGTAAGCAAAGGTATTAAAGGTCAATTGTTTATTTAACATATTTAACTGACACTTCCCTAAAACCTTTCTTAAATATCATCTGCTTCTTTGCAGTCAAATTCAATTTAGATAACTAATGTTAGATTGTTTGCTGTTGTTTGGTTATTGTCTTTATAATATTTAAACTTTGGGTAAAATAATATGGGTTTCCCAGCTATCTCAGCTGGTAAAGAATCCATCTGCAGTGCAGGAGACTCCAGTTCTATTCTTGGGTTGGGAAGTTCCCTGGGAGAAGGGATAGGCTATCCACTCCAGCATTCTCGGGCTTCCATGGTGGTTCAGATGGTAAAGAATTTGCCTGCAATGAGGGAGACCTGGGTTTGTTACCTGGGTTAGGGAGACCCCCTGGAGGAGGGCATGGCAACCCACTCCAGTATTCTTGCCTGGAGAGTCCCCATAAACAGAGGAGCTGGGTGGGCTACAGTCCATAGTGTTGCAAAGAGTTAGACATGACTGAGCAACTAAGCACAGAACAAAATGCATGTGGCTACAAAGAAAATGTGACTGCAGGGGGAAAAAAAGGAGAGATATTTAAACGATACTTAAAGGAGACATATTTGAACATTAGTAAAGGAAATTTACAGAGAATAAAGAAAGGGTAGACAATGTATGAAGAACAAAGAGAAAAACAAAGCCCACTTAACAAAGATTAATTTGCCCAAGGACATGTTTGTGGCTTCTGCATCTGCTATACAACTCCACTGTCCCTTACTGCCTCAAACAGAAACATGGTCCTCTATCAGTTATCCTTCTCCAAAAATAAGAGGGCTTTCTTAGAATGAAGAAATCACAAATATCTACTATTTCCTAAAAGTTCTTGAGGGATTAAATTGAGAAGTGGGAAAAAGTGACCTGATGAAATTGTTCACTGAATATTTTGTTCCTTTGGTCTGTCCTTAAAGGCAGTTGGTTCCAAAAGAAATTTGAGAAAAGCCTGGGAAGGGAATGTTCAAGGCTCTAGCATTTCCTTATCAATCATGGTCTAATAAATAATCTAGTGAATCATGCATCAGTGGGTATTATTCTTGGACTGATCTTACAGAGGACAAAAAACACAAGAAATATTACACAATGGGTATAAGAAAAGGACCTCAACCTGTGTTAAGTACATATCATACAGATGATAAAAGGTAGCTGAGTGGTAGAGATATACCTAAGCCAGATGCATTAGTGTTTAGGAAGTCTGATCCTGACTGTCCTTGGATTTAAAGCTTCATAGAGTAGTGATTCTCCTGGAAAGGCTCTACTCTTATTATGGAGGGTATGAGACTCATCATCAGGTGTCAGGACCTCTGAGGTACTACTCACCTCCTCTTGCTCTGACTTGCAAGCCTGGTAGGTAACACTGAGATACACACTTACACACACACACACACACACACACACACAAATACCCAATCAACTGGCTACTTGCAATAACTAAAAAAAGAAAAAGGAATAAATAATTCCAGCTATCCTAAGTTTGTATTTTGATCTTTAATTACACTTTGTATTTAGCACTCCAACAGCAAGGAACATTGGAGGATCAGCTCCATGCGAGTTTCATTTACCAAAAAAAAAAAAAAAAATGGCTGATGGTTTGGTTTACAATTTTTACCTCCTTTTTAAAATTTAATCCTCCTAATAGTATCTGAGATAAGAAATTATCTAAATATAAATTTTGGAGACTGGAAAATGAGTTCTGGAGCCAAGAGATGATTTTTCCAAAATAGCAGTGATAGCAACTGGTTTGTACTTACATCTCTTTCATCATTTTGACCAAGAATTTCACAATTACAGAATTTTACTGCAGAAAATGAGACTCAGGAATAAATAGGGCTAAAGAGGATTTTGCAGGGGTCAAATTCAAATTTACTTCCTTTGAGGAGATAAGTGACTTTTTCAAGGTCAGTGAATGATGCAGAACTAGGGCTCATGTCTCTGGAATTCTTTATGCCAATTGATGGTGTTGGCTACTTGCATTTGCTATCTTAACAAAATATTTATTCCACCCACTAAACATTATTTGGGTAACTTTCAAGACACTACTACCTAGAGACTGAGTATTGTAATCTTTTTAAAAAAAAATTATTGAAGTGTAGTTGGTTTACAATGTTGTGTTAGCTTCTGCTGTACAGAAAAGTGAATCGATCTTTTTCTTTTTTTTTAAATTTCTTTCCCATTTAGGTTACCACAGAACATTAAGCAGAGTTAATGTAATTTTTCTTTTTCTTTTTTTAAATTTATTCATTTTTAATTGCAGTATACTTGTTTTATAATATTGTGTTGGTTTCTGCCGCATATCAACATGAATTAGCCTTAGGTATGTCTCCTCCCTCTTGAACATCCCTCCAACCCCATCCCACCCCTCTAGGTTGTCACTGAAGTAAGTCAGAAAGAGAAAAACAAATATCATATATTAATGCATATATATGTATTTACATATATAGTATATATAATATGTATATACTATATATACAATAGTATACCACACTATTAAACACATGATTATAAATATATTTATTATTAATGCATATATATATATATATAATCTAGAGAGATCATACTGATGAACCTATCTACAGTGCAGCAATTGAAATGTAGACATAGAGAACAGACTTGTGGACACAGTGGGGAAAAGAGAGAGTGGGACAAATTGAAAGAGTAACATTGAAATATATACATTTATTCTAAGTTAATGTAATCTTATGAGGTGTCTATTTAATGACTACATCTTTAACAAAACAGTTTCATAAATTTTCAGTGAACCTATCTTGTTGCTGTTACTGGCATAGCAAAATCTTAATCTCCGTGTAGCTGGTAAGGAGGTATTATTATAAACCATATTAAAAGTTATCCAAGCACTTGAAACTAAATTGATTCCTATGCCCCTCAAATCACCAATCTTGAAACAAAATCAGAAACTTGGCAGAATGAGCTTAAATTCTTAAGTGAAAAGACTCAAACATCCCAATCTGAACTACAGACCTTTAAAGCTCTCTCACGAGTTTTAATTAAGGATAATGCTGTTCTCTTCAGGGAAGAGAGACACTTTAAAACTTTATTGGGGGGGGGGGGGGGAGCAAAAGATCTTAAATCCATGTGAGAACTCAGAGAGAAATACTACATTCTAATCCTACTTCTATAATTGAAGCTATTTTGAAGATTTAATTCTCAGTCCTCCCTTTTTGCCAAAGGCTAATGCTTTTGCATGCCAATGATAAGGTTCAATACCCACATGAGCTCAGAGATGTCTTCCTTGGGGCTTTAGGAAGCAATGCTGTAGATAAACATAGAACTGCCTCTATTATACTAGGAGGAATTATGTATGCACTATAAAGTGCTTTCTCCTTTTAATTATCCCCTTGCTTTTTATTCAAAGGTCCCGGAGCCTTCTCCCAAAGAGGCACTATTTCACCTTAGACAACCCTTTCCATTCTCATTGACTGTGATTTCCTTGTCATACCACTGAATAAAAAGTAAAACAAAAATAAATTTTAAAGAATTATTACATAAGACAATACAGTAGACCAGACTTCACCAACAGTACAAAACTGGTCCAGAGCTATGTTGTATGTATCATGGAGTATTAGAAAATATAGTATTAAAAAAATTAATTGTTAATATTTAAGATAAAGGGTACTACATTTAAATAATTTGAATTTCCAGTTTCTCCTTAAAATCTCGGAAGATCTACTAATATTGAGTCTATGTATTTCTGTGTAGAATCAATAGCTCCTACATTTGGTGGTCTGTAGTGACTCTAGTTCACCATTTATCCCAATCCTTCATATTAATTCAAACATCTTCCTATGGTTTTTGTTTAAGTTTTATGTACTTTTGAACTTTCCACATCTGCAGTAAACTTTTATGCATGCAGTACTTATGCATGAAATATTAGTGGTTTGTACAATCTGCAAGCAAAACTTAAGGTCCAAGATTTTAACTGATATGTCAGTTTACTGCAGGAAGGAGGTAACTTTATATTTACTGTATTGAAGTGTAAAGCAGCCTGTCATTGAGGTAGAGAGGGCCCCTTTCCAATCTCATCTCATTTCAACTTTATCTTTCTCAACTTTCCATTGAAAAGACAAAGACAAATAAACAGATGTTATACAGTATTTTTTACTTTGAAAATGATCAATTAGTATAAAGTAAATTTAAGTTCTCACAATAGAAAATAAGAGATAATAAATATATATAGAATAATGTTTAATAGTGTGATATTATATTCATCAGTCCAGGCCATGATGAAACCATGTCTAGTATTTTTGCCATAAACATCTTTGCTGTAAATATTTTTACCTCATTGGCCATAAGGGACTTTCCAGGTGGGCCAATAAATAATTGGCCACAAAGGGCTTCCCAGGTGGCTCAGTGGTAAAGCATTCACCTGCCAGTGAAGAAGATATAGAGGACACAGGAGAGATGGATTTGATTCCTGGGTCAGGAAGATCCCCTGGAGGAGGAAATGGGAACATCTTTCAGTATTATTGCCTGGACAATCTCATGGAGAGAGGAGCCTGACAGGCTACAGTTCATGGGGTCACAAAGAGTTGAACATGACTTAGCAACTGAGCCCTGAATTGGCCATAAGACAATTTTGCTATGAAAGATATCTGGTTGACAATTTGGTGTGATAGTTTGGTTTGAACTAATTGAAATGTATTAGCATTGATGGCTTTATTGAACTGACAGATCACAATGGTTTGCTCCAAGAGTTGGTTAATTATTTTGAAACTCATTAACTTTCAGAAGAATGAGGCTGAATGTCCCAAAAACACAAGGTAGAACTTACATTTCCTATACAACTTTGGAATGTCTATCATAAGACATGTGACCATATGTCAAGAGCAAATATCACTGGAGAAGGCTTTCACAGTGCAGTACAAAGCTGTTACAAATGTGCATCTTAGTACTTGGAAACTGATGCCTCTTTTAATGAAAGAAGAAATTTTAGTGAACCAAAAAATGTGTGATGCCTAAGGAGTGAGACAGGAGACAAATGGGCTCCAGGCTCACTCCTGTCTGTGCTTTGAGATATACACGTCATTATAGAAATAAGAACAGAAGCAGGGTAAATAATTGGACTTTGAACACTTTAAGATAACAGTTATGGCAGGAACATAGAGAGGCTAAACCATGTTTAAAAAATCAAGGGGAAGGCGCCAAGATGGCGGAGGAGTAGGACGGGGAAAACACTTTCTCCCCCACAAATTCATCAAAAAAGCATTTAAATGCTGAGTAAATTCCACAAAACAACTTCTGAATGCCGGCAGAGGACATCAGGCACCCAGAAAAGCAACCCAACTCCTCGAAAGGAGGTAGGAAAAAATATTAAAGACAATAAAAGAGACAAAAGAGGGAGGGACGGAGTTCCGTCCCGGGAAGGGAGTCTTAAAAAGAGAGAGGTTTCCAAACACCAGGAAACCTTCTCACTGCCGAATCCGTGCTGAGCTTTGGAAGCACAGAGGACAACATAACAGGGAGAAAAAATAAATAAAAATTAAAACTCGCAGATTGCGAGCCCTACGGTAACTCCTCCAGCGGAGAAGCAGCGCAGACGCCTGCATCCGCCATTAGCAAGTGGGGGCTGGGCAGGGAGGCGCGGCGCGGGCTGCATCGCTGAGAGTAAGAATCTGGCCTGAATACCCTGAGCACTATCTGAGTGAAATAATTTGGGCTAGCAAACCAGACTGTGGGATATCTACCATGCGAAAAGCCAGCCCTAACCTAAGACACCGCCAGCCCGCGCACGGAACAAAGGACTAAACAGAGGTAACCGGCTGCAAACCTTCCCCCTCTGGTGACAGGCAGCCAGAGCCGGAAGGGGGCAATCGCAGCCCCAGAGAGACATTATCTATAAAACTGGCTTCTTTGCTAACTAAAACTTATTGGGGGTCTGGACGGTCAACATCTGCCTGAGAAGGTGCGCCGGTTTTACACCCAGATAACCAAGTGGCGGGGAGGCGATAAGTCGCAGCATTGGCGCTCGCCAAACACCTCATCACCTGAGCTGCTCGGACCTGGGAAGAGCACAAAACGCAGCCCCAACTGAGTCTGCGCCTCTGAGGACTACCTGAGTGCCTGAACCTGAGCGGCTTGGACCTGGGAGGTGTATGCAACCCAGGGCCAGCCTCGGATTGTTCCCGGCAGAACAACCTAGAGCCTGAGCAGTGTGGGCAGGGAGGCTACACGCGCCGTGAGCGGGGGCAGACCCAGTGTGGCTGAGGCACTGCGAGCGCACGCCAGTGTCATTTGTTTGCAGCATCCCTCCCTCCCTCCCCATAGCGCAACTGAACAAAGAGAAGAAATACAGCTCCACACACCAGAACACCGACACAAGCTTCCCTAACCAGGAAACCTTGACAAGCCACCTCTACATACCTACACACAGCGAGGAAACGCCACAATAAAGAGAACTCCACAAACTGCCAGAATACAGAAAGGACTCCCAAACTCAGCAATTTAAACAAGATGAAGAGACAGAGGAATACCCAGCAGATAAAGGAACAGGATAAATGCCCACCAAACCAAACAAAAGAGGAAGACATAGGGAATCTACCTGATAAAGAATTCCAAATAATGATAGTGAAATTGATCCAAAATCTTGAAATTAAAATGGAATCACAGATAAATAGCCTGGAGACAAGGATTGAGAAGATGCAAGAAAGGTTTAACAAGGACCTAGAAGAAATAAAAAAGAGTCAATATATAATGAATAATGCAATAAATGAAATTAAAAACACTCTGGAGGCAACAAATAGTAGAATAACAGAGGCAGAAGATAGGATTAGTGAATTAGAAGATAGAATGGTAGAAATAAATGAATCAGAGAGGATAAAAGAAAAAAGAATTAAAACAAATGAGGACAATCTCAGAGACCTCCAGGACAATATTAAACGCTACAACATTCAAATCATAGGGGTTCCAGAAGAAGAAGACAAAAAGAAAGACCATGAGAAAATACTTGAGGAGATAATAGTTGAAAACTTCCCTAAAATGGGGAAGGAAATAATCACCCAAGTCCAAGAAACCCAGAGAGTCCCAAACAGGATAAACCCAAGGAGAAACACCCCAAGACACATATTAATCAAATTAACAAAGATCAAACACAAAGAACAAATATTAAAAGCAGCAAGGGAAAAACAACAAATAACACACAAGGGAATTCCCATAAGGATAACAGCTGATCTTTCAATAGAAACTCTTCAAGCCAGGAGGGAATGGCAAGACATACTTAAAATGATGAAAGAAAATAACCTACAGCCCAGATTATTGTACCCAGCAAGGATCTCATTCAAGTATGAAGGAGAAATCAAAAGCTTTTCAGACAAGCAAAAGCTGAGAGAATTCTGCACCACCAAACCAGCTCTCCAACAAATACTAAAGGATATTCTCTAGACAGGAAACACAAAAATGGTGTATAAACTCGAAGCCAAAACAATAAAGTAAATGGCCACAGGATCATACTTATTAGTAATTACCTTAAACGTAAATGGGTTGAATGCCCCAACCAAAAGACAAAGACTGGCTGAATGGATACAAAAACAAGACCCCTATATATGTTGTCTACAAGAGACCCACCTCAAAACAGGGGACACATACAGACTGAAATTGAAGGGCTGGAAAAAGATTTTCCATGCAAATTGGGACCAAAAGAAAGCAGGAGTCACAATACTCGTATCAGATAAATTAGACTTTAAAACAAAGGCTGTGAAAAGAGACAAAGAAGGTCACTACATAATGATCAAAGGATCAATCCAAGAAGAAGATATAACAATTATAAATATATATCCACCCAACATGGGAGCACCGCAGTATGTAAGACAAATCCTAACAAGTATGAAAGGAGAAATTAACAATAATACAATAATAGTGGGAGACTTTAATACCCCACTCACACTTATGGATAGATCAACTAAACAGAAAATTAACAAGGAAAAAAAAAAAAAAACATGTATCTATAAAGTTCACTAAAGCAAAGCACAGTAAAATGAGGTATGGCAATAAAAGGCGTTAAATTTATCAAATAAAAAAAATAATAAAGTGCTGAAAAATTAAAGCTGTCAATTCTGTAATAGATATTCATTGAAAGTATCTTTTGAAATGGGGGTGAAAACACCTTCAGAGAAATGAAAGCTAAGGAAGCATGCACGAGCTATAAAAAATGATAAAGTCCTTTATGAATGATGATAATATCAAAACAAAACTTGGAAATACAGGAAGGAGTAAAGAGCACTACGAACAGTCAATACATGGATAAACATTAGAAACTATTCTCTTTTCTTAATTTCTTCATGGTAAACTATCAACATTATATTGTGAAATTTTCCAGAAAAAAAAAAAAAAAAAGAATATGGTATGACATAGTTCTGTCTTAGATATTATGCAAGTGGGATGAATACTGAAAATAACTAAAGTACCTCATGGTACATATTTTCACTTATAAATTGATTTCATTTAATTGGCTACTTGATAGTGTTATATTAAGCTTCAAGCTGAGTCAAAGATTTCCTTCAGGAAGCAATTCTTTTTTTAAAAATAGTTATTTGTTTGGCTGTGCTGGGTCTTAGTTGTGGCATGTGGGATGTAGTTCCCTGACCAGGGATAAAAGATGGGCCTGCATAAAAAAAAAAAAAATCAAGATGTCATATCTTTTTCCATTCTTGGGGCAAGGGAAACACTGTACATGTGCAGAAAGGTTCCTTGGGGTCAAAAAGGCAGGGACCCCAAGATCATAACAAGTCTTACCATGTCCCCCACCCCCTAGATACTCTTGCACTAAAATCCATCTTGGCTGAGTGGTGTGTTCGTACTTAGCAGAAGGCCCTGAGACAAATTAGTGACAGAGCCAAAACAAGACAGGTAGCCAAAAGAAAAACAAAGATGTGGAAGTTTACTGCCTTATGAAGGATTTAAATTTCTCAAAGGCACAAGTCTTGCTGAGTTTGCCTGTGTGTTTTGTTTTGTTTTTTTTTTCCCCACGTGTACTTTGCTTTTCTAATAAATGCTTACTTTCCCCTCTACTTTTCAGCCTTCTTATCAGAATTTTCTCTATAAGGCAGACAAGAACTAGAGATTTAGACTCTATCTGTTGCCCCTGTGGTCTAGTGGTTAGAATTCCTGATTTTCAACCAGGCAACCATTATTTGATTCTCAGTCAGGGAACTAAGATCTCACTACCATATGCTGCTCTCTGCAAGGTACCACTCACTGATGCCTGTATCTGAATTCAGGAGGAGACAAATCAACAAGTAAAAAAAAAAAAAAAAAAAAGTAGTATCCTATGAATGAAAGACTTCAAGAACAGCACTTAGGTACAACTCACAAAATAAAATAAGTTACTTGGGCAGCACAGCATGAATTAACACACTTCTAAATATATTCAATTATTTTATCTATTTTTTTCATGTTTCATTATGTAATTTTAACATCTCCCTTTTAATTTTTGTTATATTTTATCTTTTGCTGAAAATTTGCCTTATGGCCAATTAGTTAGGAGGCTTACATATTTGGACAAAAATTCCTACTGCAGATATCTAAAATAGTTATATGTATGGCTAAAGTACATGACAGAAGTATAAATACATAAAACAAGATAGAAAGTCCAGAGATAAACCTATGCACCTGTGATCACCTAAACTATGACCAAAGAAGGCAAGATTACATAATCATGGAGAAAAGACAGCCACTCCGATGAGTGGTCCTTTGAAAACTGGACAGCCACATGTACAGAAATAAATTAGAACACTTTTCTGACACCATATGTGAAAATTAGCTAATGTAAGGCTGGACACTACAACACTCTTAGAGAAAAACATTTGCAGGACACTCTTTGATATAAATTTATATAAGATCCTTTCAGACCCGGCTCTTGAGTAATGAAAATAAAAATAAAAATAAGCAAATGAACCTAATTAATCTTAAAAGCTTTTTTTTTCCCCACAGTAAAGGAAACCATAAACAAGACAAAAACAACTCTCAGAATGGGTGAAAAATATTTTCAAAAAGAGCAGTTGATGAGGGATTAATGTTAAAAATATATAAATAGCTCATGCAATTCAATATTTTAAAAAATAACTGAACAGAAGACCTAAATAGATATTTCTCCAAGGAAGACATAAAAATGGCAAAGAGGCACATGAGAAGATGCTCAACATCACTAATTATTTGAGAAATGCAAATTAGAACTACAATGGGATATCACATCACATCAGGCAGAATGGCCATCATCAAAATATCTACAGATAATAAATACTGGAGAAGGTTTGGAGAAAAGGGAGCCCTCTTACATTACTGGTAGGAATGTAAACTGATACAGTCAGTATGGAGTTTCCTTTAAAAACTAAAAGCAAAACTACTATATCACCCAGCAATCCCACTCCTGGACATATACCCAGATAAAATAATAATTCAAAAAGATGCATGTACCCCAATGTTCACTGCAGCACTATTTAAAATAGCTAGGATATGGATACAACCTAAATGCATCTCAACAGAAGAATGAATAAAGAAGTTGTGGTACATATACACAATGGATGGATCCAAAGTCTGTCATACAGAAAAGCAAGTCAAAAGAGAAAAACAAGTATCGCATAATATTTCTTATAAGTGAAACCCAGAAAAATAATACAGATGAACTTATTTGCAAAGCTGAAATAGACATACAGATATAGAGAATAAACATGTGGATACTAAGAGGGGAAGAGGGGATTGGATGAATTGGGAGATTGGAATTGACATATATACATGGGTGGTGGTGGTGTTCAGTCACTAAGTCATGTCTGTATAAAATAGATAACTAATGAGAACTTACTGTATAGCACAGAGAACTCTACTCAATGTTCTGTAATGACCTAAATGGGAAGGGAATCCAAATAAAAGAGGGGATATATATGCTGTGTTAATTTCTACTGTACATAAAAGTGAATCAGCCATATACATATATATATATATATATATACACACATATATATATATATATACATATATATATATTATATCAGATCAGCCAGATCAGATCAATCGCTAAGTCGTGTCCAACTCTTTGCGACCCCATGAATCACAGCACGCCAGGCCTCCCTGCCCCTCACCAACTCCCGGAGTTCACTCAGACTCATGTCCATCGAGTCAGTGATGCCATCCAGCCATCTCATCCTCTGTCGCCCCCTTCTCCTCCTGCCCCAATCCCTCCCATCATCAGAGTCTTTTCCAATGAGTCAACTCTTCGCATGAGGTGGCCAAAGTACTGGAGTTTCAGCTTTAGCATCGTTCCTTCCAAAGAAATCCCAGGGCTGATCTCCTTCAGAATGGACTGGTTGGATCTCCTTGCAGTCCAAGGGGGTGACTGCAGCCATGAAATTAAAAGACACTTACTCCTTGGGAGGAAAGTTATGACCAATCTAGATAGCATATTCAAAATCAGAGACATTACTTTGCCAACAAAGGTTCGTCTAGTCAGGGCTATGGTTTTTCCTGTGGTCATGTATGGATGTGAGAGTTGGACTGTGAAGAAGGCTGAGCGCCAAAGAATTGATGGTTTTGAACTGTGGTGTTGGAGAACACTCTTGAGAGTCCCTTGGACTGGAAGGAGTTCCAACCAGTCCATTCTGAAGGAGATCAGCCCTGGGATTTCTTTGGAAGGAATGATGCTAAAGCTGAAACTCCAGTACTTTGGCCACCTCATGCAAAGAGTTGACTCATTGGAAAAGACTCTGATGCTGGGAGGGACTGGGGGCAGAAGGAGAAGGGGACGACAGAGGATGAGATGGCTGGATGGCATCACTGATTCGATGGACGTGAGTCTGAGTGAACTCCGGGAGTTGGTGATGGACAGGGAGGCCTGGCGCGCTGTGATTCATGGGGTCGCAAACAGTCGGACATGACTGAGCGACTGATCTAATCTGATATTTTATATATATATATATATATATATATATATATGTATGGCTGATTCACTTTTATGTAGAGTAGAAATTAACACAGCATTGTTAAGCATTTATATGCCAATAAAAACTAATTAAAAAAATTACAGATGCTCCCCACTTATTGAATCTTCCCTTTACACCACTCCACTTTTACAAAAGACCTGCATTATTAGTTGTTTTTGTTAACAGAAAGAAATCCAAAGATGATATTTGCTTTTACCTAAGAAGGCAAAAATCAAAAGTAGCAATCAGTGTTTGTTTTGCAGCAAGTTGTTATAAAGGCAGCATGTACTCCAAGCATTGAGAGTGGCACAGCCAAGCTCCTTCTCAGGAACCACACCAAACAACTCAGAATCAAGTTTATAACTGTGTCTGTGGGCATCTGTGCTTTATCTAATTTATTTTCTGTATCCATTAACAATATGTGTCCTAGGATAATTGCTTCTTTTCTTTATGTCTTTTCAGCTTAGGGAAAGTTTCATAGGAATGCTCTACTTTCAGATATTGGAGAAACTTGTACCTAGAAATAATGATACTACCATGGATATTTTGTTGAAAAACTGAAAAAAAAAAAAACCCTATATTTATAATACATCCAATCAATGTCAGAGCTAAAGATAAATAGTTTATCAAGTGAAAAAAAAACCTTAAGAGTAAAATGAAATTGTACTCAACTTAGGTTGGTGTGTATAATGCAAAAGAAATATATAATTCTCCCTAGTAATGAGGTTTTCAAAAATGCCAAAGGACTACTTAAATACTCCATAAATTGCTGAAGTTAAATGTGACTAATCTGGTCCTATTTCAAGTAAAATGTAATTGAAACACTTTAAAAAGTCTTTGCTTCACATAATTTGTTCACTTTCAGGATATATATTTATTGAGTGACTTATATGATAAGCATTTTTGTTTGTTTGTTTTATGAGTCATACAGTCTAGTGGGAAAGATGGACATTAAGCAATCACACAGATAAAGAAATTTCACTGAAAGATTAATGGTTACCTAGAATTAGGGGTGGCAAGAAGAGGTGGCAAGAATAGATAGAAGAACTGTACCAAAGGGAAAAAAAAAGTTTTAATGACTCAAATAGCCACTATGGTGTGGTCACTTACTTAGAGACAGACATCTTGCACTATGAAGTCAAGTGAGATGTAGGAAGCATTACTAGTGACAAAGTCATTGGAAGTGATGGAATTCATGCTGAGCTATTTCAAATCCTAAAAGAAGATGTTGTTAAAGTGCTGCACTCAGTATGCCAGCAAATTTGGAAAGCTTTATAGTGGCCACAGGACTGGACAAAGTCAGGTTTCATCCCCATCCCAAACAATGATAACAGTAAAGAAGGTTCAATCTACCTTACAATTGCACTCACTGCACATGCTACCAAGATTATGCTCAAAATCCTTCAAGCTAGGTTCAACAGTATGTGAACCAACAACTTCTAGATGTACACGTTGAATTTAGAAAAGCCAGAGGAACCAAAGATCAAATTGCCAGTATCCTCTGGATCATAGAGAAAACAAGAAAATTCAAAATTTAAAAATTCTACTTCTGCTTCATTGACTGTGCTGTGCAGATCACAACAAACTTTGGAAAATTCTTAAAGAAATGGGAATATCAGAAAGCCTTATCTGTCTCCTGAAAAATCTTTATGCAGGACAAGAAGCAACAGTTAGAACCAGACATGGAACACTGGATTGGTTCAAAACGTGGAAAGGAGTATGTCAAGGTTGTATTTTGTCACCCTGCTTATTTAACTTATATACAGAGTACATCATGCAAAATGCTGGGCTGGATGAATCACAAGCTGGAATCAAGATTGCCAGGAAGATATCAAGGACAACTTGAGATATGCAGATGACACCACACTAATGGCAAAAAGTGAGGAGGAACTAAAGAACATCTTGATGAAGGTGAAAGAGGAGAGTGAAAAAAAAAATGACTTAAAACTCAGCATTCAAAAATCCAAGATGATGGCATTCAGTCCTATCACTTCATGACAAATAGAGGGGAAAAAATGGAAACAGTGACAGACTTTATTTTCTTGGACTCCAAATTCACTGCAGATGGTGACTGCAACCATGGAATTAGAACAAACAAACAAAAACAAACAAAAAAAAGCTTGCTTCTTGGAAGAAAAGCTATGACAAACTTAGACAGCTTTTCAAAAAGCAGAGACATCACTTTGCTGACAAAGGTCTGTATAGTCAAATCCCTGGTTTTTCCAGTAGTCATGTATGGATGAGACAGTTGAACTATAAATAAAGCTGAGCACCAAAGGGTTGATGCTTTTGAATTATGGTGTTGGAGAAGACTCTTGAGAGTCCCTTGGTCTGCAAGGGGATCCAACCAGTCAATCCTAAAGGAAATCAGTCCTGAATATTTATTGGAAGGACTGATACTGAAGCTGAAACTCCAATACTGTTGCTGCCTGATGGGAAGGGCTGACTCATTGGAAAAGACCCTGATGCTGGGAAAGATTGAGGGCAAGAGGAGAAAGGGGTGACAGAGGATAAGAAGGTTGGATGGCATCACCAACTCAATAGACATGCTGTTGTCTTTGTTCAGTTGCTCAGTCATGTTCTACTCTTTGTGATCCCATTAACTACAGTACACCAAGCTTCCCTGCCCTTCTCCCAGAATTTGCTCAAACTCATATCCATTGGGAGGGACTAGAGATCTCTTGAAGAGATATCCTCAATGGACACAAGCTTGAGCAATCTATGGGAGATAATGAAGAACAGGGAAACCTGGCATGCTGCTGCTCATGGGGTTGCAAAGAGTCAGACAGAACTTAATGACTGAACATCAACAACAATAATTAGGGGAATGGAAGAGGGGCATAAGTGTTAATTAACACTGCATTGCTTTTTGAGATAATGTGACAATTACAAAATTAGATAGCTGTGATGCCTACCAAATTCTATGTTAAAAAAAAAAAAAAAAACACTGAAAAGCACACTTTCATACTGATGTATGGCAAAACCAATACAATATAGTAAAGTAATTAACCTCCAATTAAAATAAATAAATGTATATTAAAAACAAGAAAGAATACCAGAACAACAACAACAAAAAAAAAAGAAAAAATTTTTGTCAATTATATCTAAAAAAAAAAAGCTGTTATTAGGGGAAAAAAAAAGGATCATGCCTCTTCATGACTCAAAACTTACCTTCCAGGGATATTTGCCAAGTTTAGAATATAAAGAGATATTTAGGACTCAGATTTTAAAAGACTATATTTCTGACCCCAGTTACTGCCATACTATGTCTTACTAACTATACTCACAAACCATCCTGTTCTCTAAATGCCAAAATTATTCTTTCCTTAGTAGGCTTCACCCTTTCTCTTTCTCTTCACTCTTTTTCTCTTAACAGTCCTGGAAGGCCACTACCTTGGGTAATTTCAAAGTCCATTCTCTTTTTTTATTGAAAACTTTATTTTATTGAGAAAAACTTAGAGCTAACTTTTCTTTTTTTTATAAGAATAAAGTTTATTTTATTTAATTTTTTAATATAAATTTATTTATTTTAATTGGAGGTTAATTACTTTACAATATTGTACTGGTTTTGCCATACATCAACATGAATCCGCCACAGGTATACACGTGTTCCCCATCCTGAAACTCCCTCTCTCCTCCCTCCCCATACCATCCCTCTGGGTTGTCCCAGCGCACCAGCAGAGCTAACTTTTCTAAACCTAATTTCTCTAACTGTTCTATCCGTCTATTTATCCATATGGGCTTCCCTGGTGGCTCAGATGGTAAAGCATCTGCCTACAAGACAGGGGACCTGGGTTCAGTCCCTGGGTCAGGAAGATCCCCTGGAAAAGGGAATGGCACCCCACTCCAGTACTCTTGCCTGGAAAATTCCATGGATGGAAGGAGCCTGGTAGGCTACAGTCCATGGTGTCGCAAAAAATCAGACACGACTGAGCAACTTCACATTTACGTATACTTATCTATGTTATTTGATTTCTTTATTTCTATAACTCTAAATACTTGTTAATATTTAATATATAATTTTGTTTGTATGTGCTTCCAGGCTTCCTTTTTATAATGGGATGAAACCTCAGTTTTATATAATTATCTGGTGTCATCTTTTTAAATTAGTAAATGAAATCATGAATAAATTAAATATGCTGAGTATTTTTTAAATAATAAATTTATTTATTTTAATTGGAGGTTAATTACTTTACAATATTGTATTGGTTTTGTCATACATCAACATGAATCCCCCACAGGTATACACGTGTTCCCCATCCCGAAACCCCCTCCCACCTCCCTCCCTGTACCATCCCTCTGGATCGTATGCTAGTATTTTAAGCATGATATTCAACTTTAAATTTTAGATTTCTCAGTTGTAAAATGTGAATAACAGTACTCTATGTTTGAGGGTATATTATGGTTAAAAGTAGTAATGAGTGCAGAATACTTGCCGCATCTTCTGTTAACTATCCTAGGAGATAAGCATCCAAAACCAAATTTTCTCTGTAGAAACTAGAGACATCTTGAATTTTATCACATCTTCATAGGCATGATCATGTAAAGGCACTAATAATTTGCCTTATCTTAAAATATCTGTATGTACTTAAATAACAACAAATGAAATAAATAAGATTTTTAAAAACTAAAGTAAAAAACAAAGGAGTCATTTAAATATAAGATACTTTGAGATCTTGAAGGTCTATATTAGCATTTTTCTGAATTGCCTCAGTTAATGTCACAATAGCCCCTGGAATAATAGGTTACTTGTCCCACAGTATTTACTAAAGGAAAGAATTATTCAGGCCTGATGATTTACCCAAAGAAATATTCCACAGAAAAGAGATGAGTTCTGTACCAATTTTAAGCTGTCAACATCTGAAAGAGTGTTGCCCAAAGGAAAGCACAAAAGCTTAACACCTGAAAATTCTCTAAGTTTTCCTGTTTTTAATTAAAGTAATAGCAATGGTGATGTGTAAATTTTCCTCACAATGATTTTTTAACTTCAGTTTTAAGTAAAAGAATACAAAGTAGACAAGAGTCAGGACATGTTCTTTAAAGGGGTATCTAAATAGGTCAATCATTTATTCAGATGAGAATTATGAAAAGAGGAACTAACGTGTTCATAGTAACTCTGGCCTTGAGGATTAGATTGAAGAACAAGACAGACAGATCACACGTTGTCATGGAGATTAGAGTGTTACAGGAAATACTGGCATTAAACCAAATGGCAAAAAATATAACGATGAATATAGATTTAAAAGCATTATAGGCTAGGGAGAGACAATAGTAACATTTAGATTCCACCAGGAAAAAAAAAAAAAAAAGGCAATCCTGCAGAATTTAGTTTAAATTGTAATGAGATCAGCTTTCTTTGAAGGAGTGAAATTTGAGCCAAGTGAAAACTACCATGACAGACTCTTTGTGACTCCATTGACTGTAGCCCGCCAGGCTCCTCTGTCCATGGGATTTTCCAGGCAAGAATAATGGAGTGGGTAGCCATTCCCTTCCCCAGGGGATCTTACTAACCCAGGGCTCGAACTCTGGTCTCTGGCATTGCAGCCATCTGAGCCACCAGGGAAGCCCTTGAACTTTGGGTAAAGACATACAGATTTGGTTGGAGATAGCCAGGAAATGTGAGGGAGCTTTGAGAATGAACTTATGTTCAAAAGAAACAAGATACACATGCTCCTGACAGAAGACCTAATCAGACGTATTTGACTGAGAAACTGATCTGAAGTGGGGAGTAGACAAGGACCAGGCTTTTTAACGTGCTAATGTTTTTTCTTTAGAAATCTATCAGTTCATTAGGTTAGAGGTGAATTTGCTTCTACTAGGGTAGAGAGGGCAATGGCACCCCACACCAGTACTCTTGCCTGGAAAATCCCATGGACGGAGGAGCCTGGTAGGCTGCAGTCCATGGGGTCTCTGAGGGTCGGACAAGACTGGGCGACTTCACTTTCACTTTTCACTTTCATGCACTGGAGAAGGAAATGGCAACCCACTCCAGTGTTCTCGCCTGGAGAATCCCAGGGACGGGGGAGTCTGGTGGGCTGCCGTCTATGGGGTTGCATAGAGTCGGACACAACTGAAGTGACTCAGCAGGGTAGTCATCCAAGAGATAGAATTGTATGGACTGGAGATTTAGAGTTGGCAATGGCAGAATGTGAAGGATGAGAAAAATGAATCAAAAAGCATTTAAATGTATTTACTTGGAAATATGCATAGTGGAGACTCTTGTGGGTATCTATGAGACCACCTCTCCTCTATAAACACAATCCAAGACTCTAATTTGAATCAAGAACCAATATCGTTGCAGCTTTTCCAACAGACCTTAATAGTAATAATAATAATATATAATTGTTTGCATGTTATATTGGACTATAGGTCCTGCTTCTTAGCCATTGTCTCACTTATCCTTTAAAATAGTACTTTGGAAGAATTATCATTATTTCCACAAGTTTATGGTGGAGAGTGGATCTTAGAGAGGTCACTTAACTTGTTAATGTGGCTGAATCTTCACCCTAAACCATGCTTGTCTGATTCAAAAGCCACTATGACACTAGCTTTCAATGCTAAATCAACATATATGTCACCTAAGGTGCTAGATAAAATACATATTCTGAGATCTCAAACTCAGTTTTCTGATTCTATATTCTATATTCTATTCTATATTCTATATTCTATTCTGAGTTTGGGTCTAGGATTTTTTTTGCTTTTAATATACACACCAATGGAGAAGGAAATGGCAACCCACTCCAGTACTCTTGCCTAGAGAATTCTGTGAACATAGGAGCTTGGTGGGCTGCTGTCCATGGGGTCACACAGAGTCGGACACGACTGAAGCAACTTAGCAGCAGTATACACACCAAAAGGAATCTGATGAAGACCATATTTTCATAACAGATATTCGGGGAACAAGTGGGCATATAAGGTAAAGCATTGCAAGCCTACATTTCTGTAACACTCTAAATTCGAATTAGAAAGCTGCTTGCATTTTACCTTGTTTTAGGAAACTACTCCAGCCTGTAAAACTTGTCTTCCAATGCTGTAATCTGTAGAAGTATATTAGTGTCCAGACATCTAGGAAGTACAGAGGTAAAAGTTTCAATGTTCAGGTTACTCTCATTGATTTTCTTAGAGGATATTTTGTCTCCTGAGAGAGCAAGTTTAAAAGCAATGGGAAGAAGGAAAAGTGGATTCATCACTGTGTTAGAAAGAATACCTTTCAAATAATCAATAGTTACATGGAGTAGACACAGAATATAAATTCTGTCTTGTATTACTGTTAGCACATTCTTTTGCTCTTTGATGTACCTTCATTCTCACATCCAGAGGTTGTCTGTGCTGTAAACTGGGATAGAATCTAGAGGTATTATAGTGTACATTCATGTCAACAGCTTCTCAATTAGATGAAGCTTTCTATTTATTTGACACATTGGTAATATAAATTGTTGCAAGTAATAATAAATGATGTATAAAGTGTTTTTGCTCTGAAAAAATGCAATCAATAATATTCCAGAATATTGCTTTCTCAGATGACAAGCCAATTCTTATTGTGCTTGAATTCAAGAACTCAATCATCATTTTAAACCACTAATACATTCTAGAAGTACAGGGCAAGAAGACAGGATAAGAAGAGAGGACAAGAAGACAGGATTTAGAAAGAAGACAGCTTTCAAAAACATTAATGTTTAAACAAAAATTTTCAATATCTGAGCTTGTTCAAACTCATGCATGTGATTTTTTTCTACTTTCTATCATCATATGATAGCAAAGGAATACTACTACTACTACAAATAATACAATTAAAAATAATAATGGTAATATTCATGCATATATTCCTACAGCCATCGGTTATCTTCCTGAGAATGGAAACAGTACACAATGATGAAAAAAAAAGGAATACTGCATTAGTATAAATTTTAAAACACTCAATTTCAAAGAAATAATTGTGAAATTAAATAAGATTCAACTGGGCAATTGTTACCAGAAAGTAAGACCTGTCCTCTTTGAAAGACTACAAAGACACTGATAACTGTAGCTAACTGTTATCAGGATATAGAGGATGACCATAGAAACACAGTCACCAAAGGGGTTAAGATAAATGTGAATTTATCCATTCACTTATTTTAGAGTTGAGGCCTATGGTGATGATTGGGAGGCCTAACCTATCTCTGCTCTCTGAATCATTCACCCATGTACATATTTTCTGTTTGTTAGGTTTTCTAAGCAAAATATTAACCCCAATTTAGTCCTCACTGAGAAATAATTTTGACATGAATACAAGCATTTTGAAATGAGCATCTGACTCAGAAAATTTGAAAAAAAAATGGGGAAATTAATTTAACTAACATAAAAGCATTATAAAAGACTTCCCTGGTGACTCAGAAGGTAAAGAATCTGCCTGCAATTCAGGAGATCCAAGTTCAATATTTGGATTGGGAAGATCCCCTTGAGAAGGGAATGGCTACCCACTCTGGTATTCTTGCCTGGAGACTTCCATGCACATAGGAGCCTGATGGGCTGTAGTCCATAGGGTCACAAAGAGTCGGACACGACTGAGTGACTTTCACTTCTTTTTTTTTTTCCAAAAGCATTATAAAAGCACTAAGAACATGACAACAACTTTATGGCAATTTTACTACAGAAAAAAAAAAAAGTAACTCACTCTAGAGTAAATTCTAATGCCTTTTAGAATGTCCCTGACATTATTCCTCTCTTTGGACTTCATCAAAATTATTAATAATGAAAATTAAGCAAACTTTATAACATTATATGAGTGTGTAATAATTTTATTTATTTATATTCAGAAATAGTTTGGCGCCTACTACCATTTTGATGTATAATTATCAAGGCAGCTCAATCATATACATCAGTCAAAATGGGCAAAGACATTGCAACCTATAGGCCAATGAGTGCAGTGCAGTTCAGTTCAGTCATTCAGTCATGTCTGACTTTTGCATCCTAGCACACCAGGCTTCCCTGTCCATCACCAACTCCTGGAGCTTGCTCAAACTCAGGTCCCTCAAGTCAGTGATGCCATTCAACCATCTCATACTCTGTCATACTCTGTTGTCCCCTTTTCCTCCAGCCTTCAATTTTCCCAACATTAGCGTCTTTTCTGAGTAGTATGGGAACTTCAGCTTCAGGATCAGTTCTTCCATTGAACAGTCAGGACTGATTTCCTTTAGGGTTGACTTATTTGACCTCCTTGCAGTCCAAGGGAATCTCAAGAGTCTTCTCCAACACCACAGTTCAAAAGCATCAATTCTTTGGTTCTCAACTTTCTTTCTTTATAGTGCAACTCTCACATCCATCCATGACCACTGGAGAAAACCATAGCTTTGACTAGATGGACCTCTGTTGGCAAAGTAATGTCTCTGCTTTTTAATATGCTGTCTAGGTTGGTCACAGCTTTTCTTCCAAGGAGCAAGCATCTTTTAATTTCATGTCTGCAAGTCACCATCTGCCATGATTTTGGAGCCCCAAAAAAGAAAGTCTCTCAATGTTTCCATTGTTTCCCCATCTATTTTCCATGAAGTGAAGGACTGGATGACATGATCTTAGTTTTTTGAATGTTGAGTTTTTTGTTTTTTCGTGTTTTTTTGCTGGAGAAGACGCTCTATTATATTAGTATTATATTAGTATTATTTTAGCTAATTTATTTTTATGAAGAATATTTGCTTTACAGAATTTTGTTGTTTCTGTCAAACCTCAGTATGAATCAGGCATAGGTATACATATATCCCCTCCCTTTTGAACCTCCCCATCTGACCCCTCTAGGTTGATACAGAGCTCCTGTTTGAGTTTCCTGAGCCATACATCAAATTCCCATTGGCTTTCTATTCTACATATGGTAATGTATGTTTCCCTGTTACTCTTTCCATACATCTCACCTTCTTCTCCCCTCTCCCCATGGCCATAAATGTATTTTTTATGTCTGTTTCTCTATTGCTACTACTGTTACTGCTACTGCTAAGTCGCTTCAGTCGTGTCCGACTCCGTGTGACCCAATGGATGGCAGCCCACCAGGCTCCCCCGTCCCTGGGATTCTCCAGGGAAGAACACTGGAGTGGGTTGCCATTTCCTTCTCCAATGCATGAAAGTGAAAAGTGAAAGTGAAGTCGCTCAGTCGTGTCCGACTCTTTGCGACCCCATGGATTGCAGCCTACAAGGCTCCTCTGTCCATGTGATTTTCCAGGCAAGAGTACTGGAGTGGGGTGTCATTGCCTTCTCCGTAAATAGCACCTATTGCTACCCTGTAAATAAATTCTTCAGTATCATTGTTATAGATTCCATATACATGCTTTAAAATATGATATTTCTCTTTCTCTTTCTGACTTACTTCACTCTGCATAATAGGTTCTAGGTTCATCCACCTCATCAGAACTAACTCAAATGCATTCCTTTTTATGGATGAGTAATATTCCATTGTGTATATGTACCACTACCTCTTTATCCATTCATCTATTGAAAACATCTAGGTTGCTTCCACATTCTAACTATTATAAATAGTGTTTCAGTGAACAGTCGGATACATGTGTGTCTTTCAATTTTGGTTTCCTCAGGGTATATGCCTAGGAGTGGGATTGCTGGATCATATGGTAGTATTATTCCTACTTTTTAAGGAATCTCCATACTGTCTTCCATAGTGACTGGGTTAATTTACATTCCCACCAACAGTGCAAGAGTGTTCCCTTTTCTCCACACCCTCACCAAATTTTATTGTTTGTAGACTTTTTGATGATGGCCATTCCGAATGGTGTGGGGTGATATCTCATTGGTGTTTTGATTTGCATTTCTCTAATAATGAGCAATGTTGATGATTTTCTCATGTGTTTGTTAGCCATCTGTATGTCTTCTTTGGAGAAATGTTTGTTTAGGTCTTATTTCCAGTTTTTGACAGAGTTGTTTGTTTTTCTGGTATTAAGTTGTATGAGCTGTTTGTATATTTTGGAAACTCATCCTTTGTCAGTTGTTTCATCTGCTATTATTTTCTGCCATTCTGAGAGTTGTCTTTTCAAATTACTTATAGTTCTTTGTTGTGCAAAAGCTCTTAAGTTTAATCAGGTCCCACTTGTTTACTTTTTTATTTCCATTATTCTAGGAGGTGGGTTATAGAGGATCTTGCTTTGATTTATATCATTGAGTGTTCTGCCTATCTTTTCCTCTAAGAGTTTTATAGTTTCTGGTCTTACATTTAGGTCTTTAACCAATTTTGAGTTTATCTTTGCATATAGTGTTAGGAAGTGTTCTAATTTCATTCTTTTACATGTAGCTGTCCAGTTTTCCTAGCACCATTTATTGAAGAAGCTGTCTTTGCCCCATTGTATATTTTTGCCTCTTTTGTCAAAACTAAGGTACCCATAGATGCATGGGTTTTTTGCTGGGCTTTCTATCTTATTCCATTGGTTAATATTTCTGTTTTTGTGCCAGTACCATACTGTCTTGATGATTGCAACTTTGTAGTATAATCTGAAGTCAGGAAGGTTGATTCCTCCAGCTCCATTCTTATTTCTCAAAACCACTTTCTCTATTTGGGGTCTTTTGTGTTTCCATATGAATTGTGAAATTTTTTATTCTCATTCTGTGAAAAATGACATTGGTGATTTGATAAGGATCACATTGAATCTGTTGATTCATTTTGTAGAATATTCACTTTCACAATATTGATTCTTCCTACCCAGGAACATGGAATGTCTCTCCATCTGTTTATGTCATCTTTGATTTCTTTCATTAGCATCTTATAATTTTCTGTGTACAGTATTTTTGTCTCTTTAGGTAAGTTTATTCGTATATATTTGATTATTTTTGTTGCAATGGTGAATGAGATTGATTCCTTAATTTCTCTTTCTGATGTTTCATTGTTAGTATATAGAAAGGCAAGTGATTTCTGTGTATTGATTTAGTACCCTGCAACATTGCTAAATTCACAGATTAGTTCTAGTCATTTTCTAATACTATCTTTACGGTTTTCTATGTAGAATGTTGAGTTTTAAGCCAAAATTTTCACTCTCTTTCACTTTTATCAAAAGGGTTTTTATTTCTTCTTTGCTGTCTGCCCTAAGGTTGGTGTCATTTGCATTATCTGTGGTTATTGATATTTCTCCCAGCAATATTGATTCCAGCTTGTGCTTCATTGAGCCCAGTATTTTGCATGATGTACTCTGCATATAAGTTAAATAAGCAGGATGACAATATACAGCCTTTTCTTACTCCTTTACACATTTGGAAGCAGCCTATTATTCAAATGTCCAGTTATATCTATTTCATCTTGATCTGTATACAGATTTCTCAGGAGGCAGGTAAGGTGGTCTGGTATTCCCATTTGAAGAATTTTCCACAGTTTTTTGTGATACACAATTAAAGGCTTTGGGGTAGTCAATAAAGCAGAAGTAGATGTTTTTCTGGAATTATCTTGCTTCTTCGATGATCCAATGGATGATGGCAATTTAATCTTTAGTTCCTCTGCCTTTTCTAAATTCAGCTTGACTATCTGGAATTTCACAGTTTGTATACTATGGAAGCCTGGCTTGGAGAATTTTTAGCATTACGTTGCTAGCGTGTCAGTGAGTGACACGTGAGTGAAAATGTGTGGTAGCTGAACATTCTTTAGCATGGCCTTTCTTTGGAATTGGAATGAAAAATGACTTTCTTGTCCTGTGGCCACTCCTGAGTTTTCAAAATTCATTCAAAATGCTATCATATTGAGTGCAGCACTTTAACAGAATAACCTTTTAAGATTTAACATAGCCCAGCTGGAATTCCATCACCTCCACTAGCTTTGTTCATAGTTATGCTTCCTAAGGCCCACTTGACTTTGCATTCCAGGATGTTGGGCTCTAGGTGAGCTATCACACCATTGTGGCTATCTGGGTCATAAAGATCTTTCTTGTATAGTTCTGTGTATTCCTGCCACCTCTTCTTAATATCTTCTTCTGTTACTTCTATAGTGTCTCTGTCCTTTATTGTGCCCACCTTTGCATAAATGTTCCCTTGCAATCTTTATATTTCTTGATGAGATCTTTAGTCTTTCCCATTCTATTGTTTTGCTCTATTTCTTTGCATTGATCACTGAAGAAGTCTTTCTTGTTGTTCTTTGCTATTCTTTGGAACTCTACATTCAAATGGATATATCTTTCCTTTTCTCCTTTACCTTTTGTCTCTCTTCTTTTCTCAGTTATGTGTAAGACCTCTTCAGACAAACATTTTTCCTTTTTGTATTTCTTTTTCTTGTGGATGGTCTTGCTTACTGCCTTCTATACAATGTCATGAACCTTCATCCATAGTTCTTCAGGCCCTCTGTCTCTCAGAGGTAATGTCTTGAATCTATTTGTTACTTCCACTGTATAACCATAAGGGATTTTGGTCATACAAGAATGGTCTAGTGATTTCCCCTACTTTCTTCAATTTAAGTCTAATTTTTGCAATAAAGAGCTTATGGTCTGATCCACAGTCATATTCTGGTCTTATTTTTGCTGACTGTATAGAGCTTCTCCATCTTTGGCTGCAAATAATAGAATCAATCTGATTTCAGTATTAACCTTCCGGTGATGTCCATGTGTAGATCCTTATCTTGAGTTGTTGGAAGAGGGTGTTTGCTATGACCAGTGCATTCTTGTGGCAAAACTCTGTTAGCCTTTGTCTTGTTTCATTTTGTACTCCAAGGCCAAATTTGCCTGTTACTCCTTGTATCTCTTGACTTCCTACTTTTGCACTCCAGTCCCCTATGATGAATATGGCATGTTTTGGGGGTGTTTAGTTCTAGAAGGTCTTGTAGGTCTTCATAGAACCGTTCAGCCTCAGCTTCTTCAGCATACTGGTTAGAGCATAGATCTGGATTACTATGACATCAAATCATTTGCCTTGGAAAGAAAGAGTTATCATTCTGTAGTTTTTGAAATTGCCCCCAAACACAGTATTTTGAGCACTTTTATTGACTATGAGGGCTACTCCATTCTTTCTGAGGATTCTTGCCCACAGTAGTAGATACAGTTGTCATCTGAATTAAATTCACCTATTCCAGTCCATTTTAGTTCATAGATCTATATTTGACACGAAAAATTTTCAAGAAAACTTCCCTTTGTATGAAACTAGAGGAAGTATTTCTTGAGAGGGATGAAAAGAATACTGTGCCTACCGTCAATTTTGCTATCTAAAAGTCCCATAATGCTGATAAAAGTTCTTGCCTACAAGACAAACACTAGGAATATTGTTATCAGAAGACCAAGATAAACAGGCCAACCTACACATTCAGAAACAGTGCTATAGAACAATTGTCTCTGTCTCAGTTCTGCATGACTATCCTGGAAATTGTCAAGAGCCTTTGAAAGACTCGCTGCAAACACTCCTGGGATATGAAGCACACATTTGTGGACAGTGCCCTTCAACAGAGAATGACACTTGATGTAACCCAAAAACTGGTCTTCCCAGGTGGCACTAGTTGTAGAAACCTCACCTGCCAATGCAGGAGATACAGGAGACATAAGAGATGCTGTTTTGATCCCTGGGTTGTGAAGATCCTCTGGAGGAAGGCATGACAACCCACTCCAGTATTCCTGCCTGGAGAATCCCATGGACAGAGTAACCTGGAGAGCTATCATCACAATAAGTTGGACATGACTGAAGCTACTTAGCTTGCTTGCACAACCCACAAATCTAAATGCAAGCATATCTTGAACTTCTGTACAACTCAGCAGAATTTTAAGATGGGTATGCACTACTTATTGTTGTGGCTCACTTTTCTACGGTTAGGAAAAGTACAAAAAAATCTCCTAACCAGTATGAGTTTAAGAAGGCTAAGCTTGTTAAAAAAAATCTGTTATTATGAGAGAAAAGGTCACTGGTTTTCTAAACACAGAAACTTAGCCCCACCATAAAATTGAATTTATTTTATTAAGTGAATGATGAGCCAAGAATGTTACAGTGTCTTGAAAATCACAACAGCAAGCCATGAATTTATAAAGCTTGGAAGAGCTATCATTCAAGAGGCCCAGGATTATTATACAGTTTGGTAAAGTGCAAATGAATAATAGCAGGCCATGAGCTTATAAATCTTAGAAGAACTTTCATTCAAGAGGTCCAGGATTATTATACAGTTTGGTATTTACAAGTCTGGCAATGAAGTAGGGAGTCTAAGATGGTGGAGTGGAAGGGTGTGTGCTCATCTTCTCCTGTGAGAACTCCAAAACTGCAACTCACTGCTGAACAACTATCCACAGGAGAAAGTTGGATCCCACTAGAAAAGATACCAAGGGCATCTTGGTATCCAGGGGTAAAGGAGAAGTCCCAATAAGATGGTAAGAGGGGCAAAATCACATTTAGAATTAAACTCCATACCCACCAGAGATGCTCAGAAAGCTCAAACAAAACCTTATGCACACCAGGACCCAGAGACTTCACAGAGACTGAGTCAGACCTGACTTTGAGTGTTTGAATGTCTCCTGCAGAGGCATGGATCAGCAGTAGTCTGCCACTGGCACAGGGGCTCTGGTTTCAGCAGACTTGGGAGACACAGTATGGGTCATAAGTCTTCTTGGAGGAGGTCACCATTAGACCCACCATAGAGCTACTGAGCAGATGACCCACCAAATGGAGAACAATCATACCCAAGAAGTTCTTGCACTGTTTAGAAAGTTCTAGGACCCACAACAGATTTCCCAACCTGGGGATCTGCAAAAATAATAAGAACACCAAGGGACTTTGACTTTGAAGGCCAGAGGATTTGATTACAGAACTTCCACAGGACTGGGAAACAGACTTTTGGAAGCCACAAACAAAATGTTGTATGGACTAATGACTTTTCCTTTTAAATCAGTTAGCACTGATTGAACATTCTTCATGTACCTGGTACTTAACAAACCGATTCCCATACAGTTTAGCATTTCATTCTTAAAATAACCATGGGGATTTTTATTTTATTTTTTCCATTAGTATCCCTTTTTTAATTACTAGGAAGTTAAGATGAAAAGAATAGAGTTGATAGAGTTGTAGAAGGTAGAGATAGTAGGTAACTTCCCTAGGGTCTCATCATCTGGGAAGTCAGGAGACTTCACACAACAGCCTGATTTCAGAGTTTGTAGCCTTAACAAATGGAGAAGGCAACGGCACCCCACTCCAGTGCTCTTGCCTGGAGGATCCCATGGACAGAGGAGCCTGGTGGACTGCAGTTCATGGGGTCGCTAAGAGTCGGACACGACTGAATGACTTCACTGTCACTTTTCACTTTCATGTATTGGAGAGGGAAATGGCAACCCACTCCAGTGTTCTTGCCTGGAGAATCCCAGGGACGGGGGAGCCTGGTGGGCTGCCATCCATTGGGTCACACGGAGTCGGACACGACTGAAGCGACTTAGCAGCAGCAGCAGCAGCAGCCTTAACAATTACACTATGCTGTCTCTCATGGAGACTATTTGCCTTGATCCATGGACCTGACATTCCAGGTTCCTATGCAATATTGCTCTTTACAGCATCAGACCTTGCTTCTATCACCAGTCACATCCACAGCTGGGTATTCTTTTTGCTTTGGCTCCATCCCTTCATTCTTTCTGAAGTTATTTCTCCACTAATCTCCAGTAGCATACTGAGCACCTACTGACCTGGGGAGTTTCATTTTCAGTATCCTATCATTTTACCTTTTCATACTGTTCATGGGGTTCTCAAGGCAAGAATACTGAAGTGGTTTGCCATTCCCTTCTCCAGTGGACCATATTCTGTCAGATCTCTCCACCATGACCTGCCCATCTTGGGTTGCCCCACGGGCATGGCTTAGTTTCATTGAGTTAGACAAGGCTGTGGTCCTAGTGTGATTAGATTGACTAGTTTTCTGTGAGTATGGTTTCAGTGTGTTTTCCCTCTAATGCCCTCTTGCAACACCTACTGTCTTACTTGGGTTTCTCTTACCTTGAGCGTGGGGTATCTCTTCATGGCTGCTCCAACAAAGCACAGCCATTGCTCCTTACCTTGGACAAGGGATATCTCCTCACCACCGCCCTTCCTGACCCTCAACGTGTGATAGCTCCTCTAGGCCCTCCTGCGCCTGCACAGCCACGGCCCCTTGGATGTGGGGTTGGTCCTCCTGACCACTGCCTCTGGCCTCGGGCATGGGTTGCTCCTCCCGGCCACCGCCCCTGGCCTTGGGCTTAGGGGCATGGGGTAGATCCTCCTGGTTGCCACCCCGACCTTGGACGAGGGGTATCTCCTCTTGGCCGCTCCCCCCGACCTCGGAGGTGGGGTAGCTCATCTCGGCCATTCCTGTGCCGTCGCAGTCTGGTACTCTCGGCCACTGCCCCTGACCTCGGACGTGGGGTAACTCCTCTTGGTCACCGCCCTTCGGGCATGGATTCCTCCCGGCTTATGCCCCTGACGGATGTGGGGTGGCTCCTCTCGGCCGCACTTAGCGCACCAGTTGCAGCCGCCTGCGCTTTTAGAACTAACACCCAAAAAAGATGCCCTTTTCATTATAGGGGACCAGCATGCAAAAGTAGGAAGTCAAGAAACACCTGGAGTAACAGACAAATTTGGCCTTGGAATACGGAATGAAGCAGGGCAAAGACTAATAGAGTTTTGCCAAGAAAATGCACTGGTCATAACAAACACCCTCTTCCAACAACACAAGAGAAGACTCTATACATGGACATCACCAGATGGTCAACACCAAAATCATATTGATTATATTCTTTGCAGCCAAAGATGGAGAAGCTCTATACAGTCAGCAAAAACAAGACCAGGAGCTGACTGTGGCTCAGACCATGAACTCCTTATTGCCAAATTCAGACTTAAATTGAAGAAAGTAGGGAAAACCACTAGACCATTGAGGTATGACTGGGAGTGAGAAATAGATTTAAGGGCCTGGATCTGATATAGTGCCTGATGAACTATGGAATGAGGTTCGTGACATTGTACAGGAGACAGGGATCAAGACCATTCCCATGGAAAAGAAATGCGAAAAAGCAAAATGGCTGTCTGGGGAGGCCTTACAAATAGCTGTGAAAAAAAGAGAAGTGAAAAGCAAAGGAGAAAAGGAAAGATATAAACATCTGAATGCAGAGTTCCAAAGAATAGCAAGAAGAGATAAGAAAGCCTTCTTCAGCGATCAATGCAAAGAAATAGAGGAAAACAACAGAATGGGAAAGACTAGAGATCTCTTCAAGAAAATCAAAGATATCAAAGGAACATTTCATGCAATGATGGGCTCGATAAAGGACAGAAATGGTATGGACCAACAGAAGCAGAAGCTATTACGAAGAGATGGCAAGAATACACAGAAGAAGTGTACAAAAAAGACCTTCACGACCCAGATAATCACAATGGTGTGGTCACTGACATAGAGCCAGACATCCTGGAATGTGAAGTCAAGTGGGCCTTAGAAAGCATCACTACAAAAAAAGCTAGTGGAGGTGATGGAATTCCAGTTGAGCTATTCCAAATCCTGAAAGATGATGCTGTGAAAGTGTTGCACTCAATATGCCAGCAAATTTGGAAAACTCAGCAGTGGCCATAGGACTGGAAAAAGTCAGTTTTCATTCCAATCCCAAAGAAAGGCAATGCCAAAGAATGCTCAAACTACTGCACAATTGCACTCATCTCACACACTAGTAAAGTAATGCTAAAAATTCTCCAAGCCAGGCTTCAGCAATATGCGAACTGTGAACTTCCAGATGTTCAAGCTGGTTTTAGAAAAGGCAGAGGAACCAGAGATCAAATTGCCAACATCGCTGGGTCATGGAAAAAGCAAGAGAGTTCCAGGAAAAACATCTATTTCTGCTGTATTGACTATGCCAAAGCCTTTGACTGTGTGGATCACAATAAACTCTGGAAAATTCTGAAAGAGATGGGAATACCAGACCACCTGATCTGCCTCTAAAGAAATGTGTATGCAGATCAGGAAGCAACAGTTAGAACTGGACGTGGAACAACAGACTGGTTCCAAATAGGAAAAGGAGTATGTCAAGGCTGTATATTGTCACCCTGCTTATTTAACTTATGTGCAGAGTACATCATGAGAAACACTGGGCTGGAAGAAACACAAGCTGGAATCAAGATTGCTGGGAGAAATATCAGTAACCTCAGATATGCAGATGACACCACCCTTATGGCAGAAAGTGAAGAGGAACTCAAAACCTCTTGATGAAAGTGAAAGAGCAGAGTGAAAAATTGGCTTAAAGCTCAACATTCAGAAAATGAAGATCACGGCATCTGGTCCCATCACTTCTTGGGAAATAGATGGGGAAACAGTGGAAATAGGGTCAGGCTTTATTTTTCTGGGCTCCAAGATCACTGCAGCCATGAAATTAAAAGATGCTTACTCCTTAGAAGGAAAGTTATGTCCAACCTAGATAGCATATTCAAAAGCAGAGACATTACTTTGTCAACAAAGGTTTGTCTAGTCAAGGCTATGGTTTTTCCTGTGGTCATGTATGGATGTTAGAGTTGGACTGTGAAGAAGGCTGAGCACCGAAGAGTTGATGCTTTTGAACTGTGGTGTTGGAGAAGACTCTTGAGAGTGCCTTGGACTGCAAGGAGATCCAGCCAGTCCACTGAAGGAGATCAGCCCTGGAATTCCTTTGGAAGGAATGATGCTAAAGCTGAAAGTCCAGTACTTTGGCCACCTCATGCAAAGAGTTGACTTATCGGAAAAGACTCTGATTCTGGGAGGGATTGGGGGCAGGAGGAGAAGGGGACGACAGAGGATGAGATGGCTGGATGGCATCACTGACTCGATAGACATGAGTCTGAGTGAACTCCGGGAGTTGGTGATGGACAGGGAGGCCTGGCATGTTGTGATTCATTGGGTCGCAAGGAGTTGGACACAACTAAGCAACTGATCTGATCTGATCTGTTGGAGACTATATAAAACAAGACCAAAATAAAACTAGCAAATGAAGATGAAAGAATGGTAAATGTTTTTCCTACCACAAAAATGTCTAGCAACACCAGTGGATAAAATATAACTTTGAAGAAAAATACCTATATCTATTTTAATATGTATGCACTATTTCAGGAACACTTTAAATGAAAATTGTCTGACACATTTGAAAGGCAAAATTCAAGAAAGAAAATGAAATTATAACTTATTCTTAAAAATCTATTAAGCAAATATTTTTTGTATATTGGTAAGGTGTTTTTATTGTGTGGGAAAATACATTATTCAAATTTGCAAATATGAGGATTGAATATGACAGATTTTAGGACTTTCCAAGGGATAGAATGAACAGCTGATAACACTGAATAAAATACAACCTCCCGTGTCTTCTCTACTTCTCTAGGACTTTTGCTTCTAAAATATTGCTCTCTTTTTAAACTCAATAGAGCTTTCATCCTTTACTGAGAAAAATAAAATCTTGAGGATTAATCCATCCTATTTTAAATGGATCTTGGAATTTTTTTTTTAAACAATGGCATCTTTATTTCACTGTTGTCCTTAAAACACGCATGATTCATAATCCTGTGAAACAAGCCTAAAAGGGCATTTTAGTAGTCAAGAATCACTCCCTTCGTATTTACTGTAATTGATTAAAATATTCACTTTTGTAATTGAAGGGGTGCCTTATTCTATATTTTAAAATTCTTCTTTCTAGGCTTTCCTGGTGGTCCCAATGGTTAAGAATCCACCTATCAATTCAGGGTACATGGGTTTGAACCCTGCTCCAGGAGGATACCGCATGCTGCTTGGCAACTGAGCTCCTGCACCACAAGTTCTGAGCCCAGGGTCTAGAGTCCACAAGGCACAGCTACTGAGCCCATGCACAACAACTATGAAAACCTGAATGCTTAGAGCCCCGTTCTTGGCAACAAGAGAAGCCACTGCAATGAGAAGCCTGAGCACCACCACAGAGAGTAGCCACCAGCTCGCTGCAACTATAGAAAGCTCACATGCAGCAGCAAAGACCCAGAACAGCCATAAATAAATACATCTTTTTAAAAAGTTATTCTTCGTCCAATAAAAATAAATACCTTTCATGAATAGCAAAATATAAGCCCACAGTAACGTTTCATTTAAAAGCAAACATACTATAAGGCCTGTGTTATAAACTGATTCACTTACAGAACAGTGAAGCTGATCCACAGAAGGGCTTTGCTGTCCTAATTAGGAGAAACTGATGAAATATTTCAGGGCTTCCCAGGCATCTAAGTGGAAGAAGCCACCTGCCAATGTACGAGGTACAAGAGACACTGGTTTGATTCCTGGGTGGGGAAGATCCCCTGGAGGAGTAAATGGTCATTCACTTCAGTATTCTGGCCTGTAGAATTCCATGGACAGAGGAGTCTGATGGGCCCCAGTCTAGAATGTCACGAGAAGTTGGACATGACTAAGCTTGCACACACACACGATGAAATATTTCAGGTTTCCTTACAGCCTAGCCTTTTTCAGGGCCTAGAATGTTCTTTATATAATCTGTTTGCATCTTTCATGTGTTTGTTCAGGTCTTATAATATAATTTCATAGAATAAGTTTACATTTTTAAAATTGCATTTGAATTTAAATTTTTAGCTTCCCCCACAACTCTTAAGAATATATATTCTTCATTTGAGTAGTCCCAATACAACTCAGTACTACTTTCACTAGAGGCCCTAAGCTTAAGAATGCCCTTTACCAGGCAACCAGTGTAAATAATGCAGTCTGACTTGTGTTCATTGGAAATGTCCCATTGTAGAATCTGAGCACAAGCTGCTATGTACCTAACACGTTTATGGATCCACTTTACAATTCCTTTGCTACAGACATACTTCTAGATTACCTACTCTAATACATTCCAAACACTTTTCTAAGAGCATGGAGGATTCAGTAGGGTTAAGAGCAGAGAAACATCCCTGTCTTCACGGCTTTATTTAGTATAAGATTTTATTAAGTTATTTTGTACATGGAATGCTACCAAATAATCTGTATTTTGAAAGTCATTTCTGTTAAAGTTATAAAACAATACTATTTATTGCTCTTTCATAAAGTGAGATTCAACCATTTAAACATATACTTATGATGTGAAAGGACTTCCCTGGTGGCAAAAGAATGAAAATGTAAGTGATTTCTTTTTTTTTTTTTTTTTAAATCTGTATCTTCCTCAGATATTTTTACATCTTCTTCTGTAGATGATTGAATGGTGCTGTTTGGAAATAGGAAATTCAAATACTTGTTTTTTCCAAGTTTCCTTTACTTTATCCTTGTAAAGTTAAAGCATGTAAAAATCATATAACCTTAGGCAATCTTTAGGATAAATAAAGAAATGCAGAAATGAAAAAATTAAAATCAAGAAATAAAGAATTCCATAGCAATCAGCATTTGACACCTTTTTGTGTATAGATGTGTGGGCAAAATAAAATAGCTACAACAGATGTTTAAAAAGTCATGAATTCATTAAATGAGGATTTATCCAAATTTGTGTTTTAAATTTCTACAGATTATTACCAGACATTGTCATAATGAATTCAACCTGAAACACACCATCACCCTCACACTGATCGAAAATTAACAGAAATAGACAAACATTAGTGAGGCAAATCATGTTATCAGGCTGGTGGTTTACAGACAGTATCATGATGATGGCATACAGACCACTTCTGTCAGAAGGCAAACTGCACAATAATTAGATTCTGTGTCTCACAGGAGAATATAGAAAGTGTCCACAGGAGAGTCATTTTTTTCATCTACTCTTCTGTCAGAGAATAAAAAGTGACTTTTATAAAAGGAAGCTATATTTGAGATATAAAAAATTATCTTTAAGTTTTGATTTTTAAAGTAAGTATTCACAACTAATCATCTAATAATTACATGGTCTATACTAACTAAATGCAAAACATTTATTTGGTGTACAGACCCAGAACTTGAAAACATGAATTCTAAGGAGAATGAAACCACAAAGACTAATCTGTTAGTGCATCATCCATCTAAATCTGTATGACAATGACTTTAGTTAGCTAAATCATTTGATTCACATGTATATTGTTCCTATAATTGTTGCAATATTGTCTTTTTGGAAAAAAAAATAAGAATATTGTACTTAATTGCAGAAAGTAAACATATCCCTATGTTAATAGAAACCACTTTTATTATGTATAAAATGAAATCATTTAGATATTCTGAAAGTGCATGAAAACGTAAAGATTGGGAATTTAATTTTGGTCTCTGACTCTGAATTGAATGGGCGCTCAGAATCTTCAATCTTCTCATTTGAATTCAATTTACATAATTATACTTCTTTCTAATTACAGTCTATGGGATACGGCCTAGTTATAATTCTTCTCATAATAACAAGTTTCCTGAATTAACCTTTATCATCTATGTCTTTTAAACCTGTTTTAGATGACACAGGAGAATCACTTTAAAACTTTTGATTCAAAATCATGGGAGAATGGCATTGAAACACGTATAATATCATATATGAAATGAGTCGCCAGTCCAGGTTCAATGCACAATACTGGATGCTTGGGGCTAGTGCACTGGGACGACCCAGAGGGATGGTATGGGGAGGGAGGAGGTAGGAGGGTTCAGGATGGGGAGCATATGTATACCTGTGGTGGATTCATGTTGATACATGGTAAAACCAATACAATATTGTAAAGTTAAAAAATAAAATAAAATAAAAAATAACAACAAAAACAAAATCATGTCTTTTTCACATTAGAAATGAAAACCTGAAGGAATATCACAAATGTATATAAAAATCTTTCAGCTATAATATACAGAGTGTATACATTTACTTATGCAAACATCTTTAGTGAATGTTCTTATCATATTTATTTTATTATTTTGAATATATGGCATGCTGTTCTTGGGAACCTTGACATTATCATAAATATTAACTAAACTACCTAACCTTACATATTTCTTTTATCAGCACAATCCTGTTCCTTATTACAGAGTGGTGTGGAGGCTTAGTTCAATTTTACAGAGAGGTGACTTTTTCTATCAATCTACTTGTGCTTTTTTTTTCAAGTGATTATTTTGCTATAATTTTACTATGAAAGCTGAGGTTAAGTAGATTATATAACTTTCCTTAAATATAAAGTGTTTTATAAAGAAGTGTGTCCAATAGAAAAAATAGAAATAATTTATTAGATTTTGTATAAAATTAACATTCAAATAGATCAAATTAGTATATAATTTAAAATGGTTAAACTTGTGTTCTAAACAAAAAAGATATATGTGTGTGTGTGTGTTACTTTATATAACCCAGTTAATAGAATATACTCACATACTAGTTAAGGGTAATAATTATACAATAATGCAAATCATAACATTAGCTATTTATTGGGATAAAATTTCATGATAAGTAATTGATATGTGATAATTCTAATTCTCATAAGAATCATGCAAGTTAGGTATTTTTCTCTCCACTTTGTAGTTAAGAAAAATATAAGCTACAGATTTTAACTCACTAATTGAATTTTAAGTGATGGATGAATAGCATAATACAATCTTATATTTTGTGGATGGATAAATTGCCAACACCAGAGTAAATACATGTTCATTTGTTTCTTTACTTGTCTATTTGGTTTGCTCCACGTACTATTTTAAGCATCTTATAATATGAATCTATGACAACAGTATCTAGGCTTAATCAGATAAGATATTGCATATCTATGTAGTAGATGATATAAATGCTTTTCATTCATAATCACATGTAAGTGTGAGTTTATAAAATATCTTGCTCTGATTATTAATGCATAATGTGTTAGCTTTGATCCATATTTTTCAGCAAATTCTTGACTATTGTCAGGTTAGTTGCTTAATTTAACTTTCAAAGTTTATATGGACTCTATTGTAAGGCAAAAACTTTAATGTCAAAATTTTTATCATATTATTATACAGGTTAAAATTATATTATTTAAAGCAGCCTATCAGAGTACACACAAGTCATGTGCACATGTAGAATTGATAACTCAGTTGTGTGGCTATAGCTATAATTGGCTACATTGCCTCTCCTGAAAGATAAGCCTCAGCAGGATATTTCATAAGAATATTTTTTAATCATTGGATTTTTTCTATGTTATCATTTATTATATTGTTTAATAAAATGTTACATTTAAAGCATGGGCTTCTCTGATGCTCAGATGGTAAAGAACCTACCTGCAGTGCAGGAGACCTAGGTCTGCTCCTCGGTTGGGTAAATACACTGAAGAAGGGAATGCAACCCACTCCAGTATTCCTGCCTGGAAAATTCCATGGACAGAGTAGCCAGGCATTCTATAGTCCATGGGGTCACAATGAGTTGGACATGACTGAGTGACTAACACTTCCAACTTTCAAGGTAGTTACTTAGATTTTCTAGATCAGTCTAGAGGCAATATTGTTTATTTAATCCATTCATTTAGTATTTTGTTTTTTTGGAAATAATAGTATTCATGTAAGTCAATTATAAAAAAAGAACATGTAGATGCCCTTTCAAGTAGCATTATTAATACAGTATTCCTCATTTGTATAATATTGCATTGTCATATAACTTTCTAATTGTAGTATAGGTTAAGCATATCAAAAGATAAAAGGATATCTTAGTGATTTTTAATTATGATTTGGTGTGAATATGTTTGAGAAAAATAAAATTGCTATTTTATTAAATAATGATAAAAGAGATCTTTCCTGGTGTAATATCCTGTGTTTATAATGAATCAGAGATAGTCAAGATGACAATTCACAGAATGAAAACAGTCTCTCTTAATATCATTGGGTTCCTTTCTCAGATATCCATAGAATATCAGTATATATTGGTGAAATAATTTATTTCCTATTAGTTTCAGTTTCAAAAATTATAACGTCATTATTTTAATCTGTGAAAACCATAAGCCTCCATAATAATATGGTACACATATTATCAGAATCAACAAGATGTAATAGAAGGATGTGGAGCTCACCTCCCCTAAAAATACAATAAAATTATATTGACATGGGGAAAAATTGTCACTGAAAACTATCCAGAAACTGGCAGAAAGACTCCTGCACAATCAAGGCTGTAAAAATAATCCACACAAAATTGGATAGAAAGGGAAGAAAAATTATCAGATTGGAACCTGTGACTCTGGGAGGGGACTAGGTGGAAAAGGAAAATATAGGGCAGAGGATAACCCTGGAGAGTGAGTGATTTGAACCACAAATTGTGAGCCCCAGTCATAGGGTCCAGCTTGAGCCCTGTAGGCTGGATGGAGGGCCCGTTAGACTAACAGAGGGCTGTGGGAACCTGGAGCCCGGCAGTGAGTATATGCTTGCTGCTGCTGCTGCTAAGTCGCTTCAGTCGTGTTCGACTCTGTGCGACCCCATAGACGGCAGCCCACCAGGCTTCCCTGTCCCTGGGATTCTCCAGGCAAGAACCCTGGAGTGGGTTGCCATTTCCTTCTCCAATGCAGGAAAGTGAAAAGTGAAAGTGAAGTCACTCATTCGTGCCCGACTCTTAGCAACCCCATGGACTGCAGCCTACCGGGCTCCTCCGTACATGGGATTTTCCAGGCAAGAGTACTGGAGTGGGTTGCCACTGTCTTCTCCAGAGTACATGCTTACTTGCTCACAAAGTGGGGAGGAGAGGTGGATTGGCAACTGCACCAATGGCTGCCCAGTTTCCCATGAACCATTCGAGACCAGACTGAGCTAAGAAAATGCTCCACTCCCATTTGCTTCATGATGCTTCATGATGCCTCCACACTAGGGCCTGGGCTCAGCTATGTGACACAGATAGCTCAGACCTGAAGCAGCCTCCAAGCAGGGAGCCCCCACTGACACATAAATAGGCAGTTCATCAAACACCTTCTGGGTACTGCACACCAGCTGGACAACCATAGCCTGTGCCCTGATCCAGGCCAAGTACCCACACCAGCTCTTCTTGATCCAGGACCTCGCCCCTGTGGGATAAGAGTGATGGTGCTAGGAGGGTGGGAGAGCATACATTCAAAGGGAAAGGAGCCAACATAGACTTGACCCTCAGGATTTCTACTCAGCAACTTGGGGTCAAATCTCACCTGTAATAAGCAGTGACAGTCACTGAGCAGAGGGCCAGACCCATCTGCTACTTAGGTCTGTCCCTAGCTCTTCCATCTCCAGCCCCACCTCCTACTAAGGTGATAGCTGACTGCACACCCTGAGGAAGGAAGTAATGCATTTATGTCAAATCCAGCATTCCCACCAAAGCCATTGGGCACCAGCATACTGTAAAGGGACACTCCCACACAAGGACATCTCATTAAGAGTGCAATAGGTTACTGCCATATTTTAGAATAATAAAGTCCATTTTTGACAGACAGTTAACTATTAAAAGTGAAAGCTGAAAGATTTTCCTCTAAAATCAGAAACGAGATTAAAGATGCTCACTCTTACCACTTTCATTCTATATAATATTGGAAGTCTTAGCCACAGCAATTGGGGAATAAAAAGAAATTAATGACAGTCAAAATGGAAGGGGAGAAAAAAACTGTCACTATGAGCAGATGACATGATACGATATACCAAAAAACCTAGTTTTATAACTAATAAATGAAGTCAATGTAGTTTCAGGATACAAGATTATTATTATTATTTTTTTTGGATGTCAGGCATATAATTGAGACACAGTAGCCATAGTTTGTTAATAGTATTGCATTAGTACATGTAAAAGTTTCTATCTGATCAGTTATTATTACAAGTTCTTGTGGTGGTTCAGTCATGAGTTGTGTCCGACCCTTTGTGACCCCATGGACCCTTCAGGCTCCTCTGTCCATGAGGTTCTCCAAGCAAGAATACTGGAGTGGGTTGCCATTTCCTTCTCCAGGGATCTTCCCAGATCAGCGATCTAGCCTGCATCTCCTGCATTGGCAGGCAGATTCTTTACCACTGAGCCACCAGTTTTTATTTCTGTATTTGAGTTATTGAGTCATGTCCAACTCTTTGCAATCCCATGGACTGCAGCACACCAGGATACAAGATTATTATATAGAAATCTGTTATTTTCAATATGTTAATAACAAACTCAGAGAATGCAAGAACAGAGTCCCATTTAAACCCACAGCAAAAAGAATAAAATAACTGAAAATAAACATAATCAAGGAGGTAAAAGACCTATTCATCAAAAACGATAAAATATTGGTGAAGGAATTTGAAAATGAAACAAATAAATGGAAATACATCCCGTATTATTGGATTGGAAAAATTAATTGCTGAAATTTCTATACTATTCAAAGCAACTTATAGATTTAATGTAATCCTTATCAAAATACTTATTTGATATCAAAATACATTTTTCATAGAATCAAAACAAATAATTCTAAGATTATATGAAATCACAAAAGACCTTGATAGCCAAAGCTATATTGAGACAAAAGAATAATGCTGGAGGTATCATGTTACCAGACTTCAGGTAATGTAATATAGCCCAGGTAATGTAATATATTACAAAGCTACAGCAATTAAAACAGCATGGCACTGGCCCCCATAACAGACACATGGATCTAAACAGAAAAGACTAGAGAGCCCACAATAAGTTCATGCACCAATGGCCATGAAACCATAGACAAAATGGAAAAACAATCTACTGAATAAGAGAAAATGCTTGCATGTGATATGACTGATAAAGGGTTAATATCCAAAATGTATACAGGGCTCGTGCAACTTAATATCAAAAATACAAACAATCAAATTTTAAACATGTGTAGAAGACCTGAAGAAATTTTTTCCCCAAAAAGACATATAGAGGGCTAGCAGGCTATGCTGATCACATTAACCATCAGAGAATGCAAATAAAAACCTCAATGAGATGTCACTTCACACCTGTCAGAATTGTAATCACCAAAATGACTGCAAACAACAAATGTTAGTGACAATATGGAGAAAAAGGGAACAGAAATGTAATTTGGTTCATCAACCATGGAAAACACTATGAAGGAAACCCAAGTGCCTATCAACAACAGATAGGGTTATGAAGATGCTATTTTTATCTATCTATCTATCATCTATCATACACACACAATGGACTATTACTCAGCCATAAAAAATAATGAAAATCTTTCATTTTTAACAATGTAGATAGACCTAGAGAGTACTAGGCTTAGTGAAATAAGTCTGAGAAAGATATTCTCTGTTATCATGATATGTGATATTTAAGCAACAAAAGAAAGTATATAACAAAATGGAAACAGATTCACTGATTGTTAATAGAGAAAGAAAAGAAGGGAGAAGTTCAAAATAAGGGTAGGGGATTAAGAGACACAAATCACTGTGTATAAAATAGATATGCAGCAAGCATATATTTTGCAGTATAAGGGATTGTAGCCTTTATCTTTAATAAATTTAATGAACATAATCTGTAAAATGCTGAATCACTATGTTGTACATCTTCATTTTATAATACTATAAATCAATATTATAATCAATCAATAAAAAATGATATGCATGGACTTATCCTTGAGGATCTAAATTGCATTTAGAGCTGTATGTACATGTCATTTTTCTCAGTCATTTTTGAAAGAAAGAGGAAGAATCCTTATTAATAAAATATGACATTATTATGTTAAATGCAGTGTGTGTGTATAAAACAATGCTATATATACATGTGAGATAGTCTTCTTTTGTATGTATTAATATTCATCAAATTTTATATTTAAAATATTTTTAATCTGAAGTGAGCATACATTGAAGGCAACATCATTAGGCCCAGTTTAAGATAAAAATATGGAAGTATAATGCAGAAAGATTAAGAGAAATAAACCAATTCAGGATGAAGTCTGATTCAACCTGCCCATATCTCATCAATTATTGTGAGTCTTCACATACTCAAGCACTAAAACTAATTATACATGAAGATTTACTATTTGAAAAAGAAAAACAAAACAAAGTATGAGTTTTAGATGGTTTCTCCAAGTATTCTTATAAACTTTGCCTTTGTCTTCAAATCTCTATAATCACTTAATTGATGTGTTTTTTTCCTTCTCTGAATCAAATTTCATTTACTGTCAGTATCTTTCATTTCACAACTCAGATCCCCTGGAAGACTAGAGTGTAGGAAAAGCAGCAACAACTTGGGAATCCTGACAGCATGATTGGTCTGATGTGTGAGCTTGGACTTGTTACTAGACTTCCTGAGAGGAGTTCAAAGGCTATTGATAGGGCAGGGAGACAGGTTTGGTGAGAAGCAGCCTCACCCAGTGAGAGGGAGCAGATGGAAGTGAAGAGGAACTAAAAAGCCTCTTGATGAAAGTGAAAGTGGAGAGTGAAAAAGTTGGCTTAAAGCTCAACATTCAGAAAACGAAGATCATGGCATCCAGTCCCATCACTTCATGGGGAATAGATGGGGAAACAGTGGAAGCAGTGTCAGACTTTATTTTTCTGGGCTCCAAAATCACTACAGATGGTGACTGCAGCCATGAAATTAAAAGACGCCAGTCCAGGTTCGATGCACGATACTGGAGGCTTGGGGCTAGTGCACTGGGACGACCCAGAGGGATGGTATGGGGAGGGAGGTGGGAGGAGGGTTCAGGATGGGGAACACATGTATACCTGTGGAGGATTCATTTTGATATTTGGCAAAACTAATACAATTATGTAAAGTTTAAAAATAAAATAAAATTGAAAAATTAAAAAAAAAAAAAATAAAAGACGCTTACTCCTTAGAAGGAAAGTTATGACCAATCTAGATAGCATATTCAAAATCAGAGACATTACTTTGCCAACAAAGCTCTGTCTAGTCAAGGCTATGGTTTTTCCTGTGGTCATGTATGGATGTGAGAGTTGGACTGTGAAGAAGGCTGAGCGCCGAAGAATTGATGCTTTTGAACTGTGGTGTTGGAGAAGACTCTTGAGAGTCCCTTGGACTGCAAGGAGATCCAGTCCATTCTGAAGGAGATCAGCCCTGGGATTTCTTTGGAAGGAATGATGCTAAAGCTGAAAGTCCAGTACTTTGGCCACCTCATGCGAAGAGTTGTCTCACTGGAAAAGACTCTGATGCTGGGAGGGATTGGGGGCAAGAGGAGAAGGGGATGACAGAGGATGAGATGGCTGGATGGCATCACTGACTCGATGGACGTGAGTCTGAGTGAACTCTGGGAGTTGGTGATGGACAGGGAGGCCTGGCGTGCTGCAATTCATGGGGTTGCAAAGTGTCCGACATGACTGAGCAACTGATCTGGTCTAGAGTCAGGTAGGGTTTGCCTGACTTATCACATTTTTCCCCCCAATTCTTTCATCTGTAAAAGAGATGTTTTTTCCAATTCTTTCATCTGTGATTAGTATTAGTAAATTCTCACAGGTTTTTTTTGAGAATTATATGTGTGGTTTCAGTGTTTCCAATCACTGCTATTACACAGCCTATTCATGTTTCTTTTATATGATGCTATGTACTCATATTTACATCCTATATCTTACATTATTTGAATTATGAATTTTAATGTAATCTTAAACTGGATCCATTTGGCCTCCATCACATATTTCTAAGTAGGATATTGTTTAGTAGCTAAGTTGTGTCTGAGCCTTTTGCAACCTCATGGACTATAGCAAGCCAGGCTTCTCTGCCATGGGATTTTCCAGGCAAGAATACTGGAGTGGGCTGCCAATTCCTTCTCCAGGGGATCTTCCCAACCCAGGGATCAAACTTGTATCTCCTCCTTGGCAGGTGGATTCTTTACCACTGAGCTACCAGGGAAGCCCAGATAGGAGATAAGATTTGTCCAAAGGCAGAAAATACATGGTGGTATATATTATTCCAGGTAAAAGTCAGTAGATAGTAAGAAAATAATTAAAGCAGAGAAGTGAATAACAATGTTGCCTAATTTTCAACAAAGATAGTCCAAAATATAGTCTTTCCTGTTGGCTTGGATGGCAAAGAATGTGCCTGCAATGAAGACCCAGGTTCAAACCCTTGCTAAATTTGATCTATCAAAGAAATCTTCAGAGTTTCTTCAGGAAAGTTCTCAATTCCTCTCTTGGTTGTAGTCTAGCCTTTAGATGCAAGACACATCACCTACCTTAAAGTAGGAATCACCTCTGCAAAAATAGGTATTATATCTCCGATTACTTAAAGAACAGTCTAATTTATAGCAGAAAAGTTAACTGGACCCCACATGACCTGAGAAGGCTGTCAAGTATTATTAGTAAGATTGGGACCATGATCTATTAGAATCCCAGACATTAAAAAAATTAAAAAAAGGAAAGAAAAAAACACAGAAAAAAGTGGTTTAAAACCACATATTATGGATGATAGTGAAGGATAATCAGGAATATTGGATATGGACCAAAAGTTAGATCAAAACTTTACAAATAAATGACAGCCAGTAATAAAAATAGTTTAAAAGGGTAGAGGATTATGATATTCTGAATTATGGTAAGCAATTTTATTAGCATATAATTGATATTTTCTTAAAATTTTGCTAATTAAAGAATGGTATCACTAACACTTGACTGTAAACTTCCAAGTTGATTTCATCTTTAATTTCATTCTTAATTTCAACATTTTGTTACTGCCATCTATATTTGACAAAGAAAAAGCTCTAATCATTAGCATGAACAGACAAGCAATAAAAATTTTAAAACTTTGGACAGTGCATGTCATATCAGTCTTTCAGTTACTAGAGTATCAGGAAGGTGGCTTTACACAATGTTTCCTGTTTTAAAATTATTTGGTAATAACCTTAGGTGTTTCAGCTGAATGTAAATACTGCTTTTGGAATCTGCATACCCCCTGGCATTAAGAGAAATTGAGATTCAAATGCATTTTCTGTTGAGATTCTAAACAAATTTACCTGTGACTTTTCTTTTGTAGTATCATCTTCAAGGAAGAGAGGAAAAGCTAAAATAACATTCAATTGATAATGTTTTATACTAAGTACTAGCAACAGGAAACAAATGTTAACTTGTGCTATTTTAAAGTTTTTGCATATTTTATGATCTAAATCACAAATTCTATAAGCTTGAAGTGAAAATTAGCTTACTTCGGAAGAAAGAGTAAAGAAAAAATATTGCAGTTATATGCAAGTCTAAAGGATCAGAAAAGATAGCCCAGTAAATTTCTTGGAGACATTTGTGGGTATTTCTTGCCTCCTGAAAAACAGTCTGTGGATTGGCTCTCAGTGTAAGGCATTTCCTCCAGTGAGACTGAACTCGTCTCACCGTGGTCCTTAAATAACTCAGCTGAAACTTCTAGCCATCTTCTTGACAGAATTTATCATGTGTCGGCAACTCATCTAAGAAAAATCTTAGACTTTTTTTCTTCTGAGATAAGATTTCAGTTGAATTATACTGTTTATAATACCTTATAAACATTACAAAGTAATTAAGAGTTAATGTCTTTGTCATTTTTCCTTTTTTTTCCTTTTTTTGGTTTCTCCTTTTCTGCTTACTCTACTTTCCTTGCTCTGTTTCTCTCTCTCCTGTCCTCCCCCCACTCTTTTCCTTTCCCTCTTTCCTTCTACTTTATTACAAGAGTACACTGTTGCTCAAGACCACACAATGTAGTGTTGAATAAAATCTTTGACAAGCTTTTTGGGGGCACTTAAAATCTGGGCTTCTTCTGATATGAACCTCATCTTCTGGGAGCCATAACCTATTCAAGAATTTCTTCAGTGACTGGGTCTTTAAAATGTCATAGGGATAAATATGGCTGATACACCAAGGAACCAATCATCATGATTTCTGCCTGTCTGTCCCTTTCTGGTCTCTATCCTGCCATCTCTGTGGGCCCTACCATGAAGACACAGGTCCCCACCTTGCATTGCACTTCCTGACTGTGTGCCCACGAGAACTAGCTGGCTCCATGTGATCTAAAGGACAGTGTAAGATCATATCTTCCATATGAAGAACTGACCTCCCTCATAGCAATGAAAATTTGGTTACTTGATGTCTTCCCTGCAGTTATCAGAATCTAGAATTTATTTTAAGAAATGGAATTTCAACAGTTATAAATAGTCCAAAATAAATATTTCATATAGCATCCACTACATTTATAGATATAAGGTGCATCATTTTAAAAAGAAGATCTTCAGGTCTTTGGTTTTCAACCAGGTGCAAGCACCTGTACATTTTTACCACTCCCAGTATCTCATTTCAGGGAAAAATTGGTGAAATTTTTAAGCAGTTGAATTTCTCTGGAAAACTTGTTTAAATAAAGAACTGGGAAAATTGTCTAGATGAATCAGTTAGCAATCTAATTTTAGTTGATTACTTTCATGGTAGGAGCTTTTATGCACAGTGGGGTAGCTTTTTTCTCAATGCCTTTCCTGTATCTATGTTCTTTTATAGAGCCCTCTCATATTATCCAGGGCATGACTGACTTTGTCAAATGGTACAACAGTTACTGTGACACATGCAGAAGCCTGCAATGGTATACATTTTCTTTTTTTTTTTAATTTTATTTTATTTTTAAATTTTACATAATTGTATTAGTTTTGCCAAATATCAAAATGAATCCGCCACAGGTTTACCCTCTCCTTTGTTATTTGAAGCCCTTCCAGCATTAAGACTAAGTAGCTTGCTAGACCTGGAGAAGGAAATGGCAACACATTCCAATATTCTTGCCTGGAGAATTCCATGGACAGAGCCGCCTGGCAGGCTACAGCCCATGGGGTCACCAAAAGTTGGACATGACTGAATTGACTTTTCACTGCACAGCCTGCTAGACATCCCTGGTAGCTCAGTTGGTAAAGAAACTGCCTGCAATACAGGAGACCAGGGTTCAATCCATGGATCAGGAAGATCCCCTAGAGAAGGAAATTGCAACCCACTCCAGTGTTCTTGCCTGGAAAATCTCATGGATAGAGGAGCCTGGCTGACTACAGTTCATAAGATCACAAGGGTCGGAGACAACTTAGCACTAAATTCCTACAGCCTGCAAGACAGAAGACTACAAAGAACAGAGATCAATCTGTCTCAGCTTAGAACTTCCTACAGTCTTTTTGACCTTTTATCCCTAAAGAACCATGCTCTAATGCTTTAGGGTATCCAGTATGACTGATGTAATGAATTATATCTTTCACATGCAACTAAAATAATATTAATTGCATACTACCTTTGGGATAATTTTAAAGTTGGAACACAAATAGTGCTCTGTTCTAAGGTCGAGATGAGAAATTTTAGTTGACAAATATCATTCCTTAGGCAACCTGGTTCAGTTCAGTTCAGTTGCTCAGTTTAGTTATGTCTGACTCTTTGTGACCCTGTGGACTGCAGCATGCCAGGCTTCTCTGTCAATCACCAACTCCCAAAGCCTACTCAAACTCATGCCCATCAAGTAGGTGATGTCATCCAACCATCTCATCCTCTGTCATCCCCTTCTCCTGCCTTCAATCTTTCCCAGGATCAGGGTCTTTTCAAATGAATCAGCCCTTTGTAACAGGTGGCCAAAGTATTGGAGTTTCAACTTCAATATCAGTCCTTCCAATGAATATTCAGGATTGATTTCCTTTAGGATGGACTGGTTGGATCTCCTTGCAGTCCAAGGGACTCTCAAGAATCTTCTCCAAAACCACAGTTCAAAAGCATCAGTTCTTCGGTACTCAGCTTTCTTTACGGTCCAACTCTCACATCCATACATGACTAACAGAAAAACCACAGCTTTGACTGTATGGACCTTTCTTGGCAAAGTAGTGTCTCTGCTTTTTAATATGCAGTCTAGGTTGGTCATAGCTTTTCGTTCAAGGAACAAGCTTCTTTTAATTTCATGGCTGCAAGCACCATGGAATTTTCCAGGCAAGAATACTGGAATGGGTAGCTTTTCCAGGGGATCTTCACAACCCAGGGATTGAACCCAGGTTTCCCATATTGCAAAAGGATTCTTTACCAGATGAGCCACAAGGGAAGCAGGCAACCTGGTACCTGATTGCAAATCCATGAATGATCTCAGCTGAGACTATATGAAGTGCTCTACAAAACTATGGTTAGCTCACCACCCCTCAGAATCATAACTTAATACTTTGTCATAAACTATTTTGTTTTGTTTAGAGGTGTTTCTTCTTGCAGTATTAGATAACCAATACAATCAAGAATTTTCAAAGGTTAGTTACTGATGACAATGAATCCAACAGCTTGTGCCATAGATAAAACCACATTTTCAAAATCATCTTATTTTTATCATGACTTAATATTAAATAATATTACATAGCATACATTGGGCAATTGATCTAATAGGATTTCCAAATCATATTTCCACATATGCATTTCTTTTGAACTCCTCCTCATTCAAACTTTTTCTTTGTTTCATTTCATTACCATTATATAAAATTTATTATGATTTTTTTTTATTTTTGCTAAAAGGAATATTTTTATTTATTTTTATATTTTTATTTTTTAATTTAAATTTATTTATTTTAATTGGAGGCTAATTACAGTATTGTATTGTTTTTGCCATATTTCAACAGGAATCTGCCACGGCTGTACACGTGTTCCCCATCCTGAACCCTCCTCCCACCTCCCTCCCCGTACCAAAGAGACACAGATGTATAGAACAGTCTTTTGAAAATTTTTAAATAAAATATTAGCCAAATTAAAGAAAGTTAAAATATGACAGGTATGTGCATAAATAGAAACTTGTTCATAAAAATAATATTCAAAATATAAATATTATATGGAATAGCCCTACAGATTCTAGAATAGAGCATATATTTAAATGTTTCTGAAAAATAGTTATGAATAAAACTAAGTTAAATCACATTATCTTTTATAAAATTTTTAATCAAATTCAGCATTTACTTTTTTCATGCTTTATATTTTATTTTTCTTAATATACTTATAGTTGTATAACATAAAGACAATATAAACTTTGAATAAAAACTGAATACAGTTAAGGTACCCAACATGATGTTTTGATGTCCACATGCACAATGAGTGGAATGATTATTACAGTCAAGGTCATTAACTCATCCATTTCCTGTCTCAGTTCCCTTTTGTGTATGTGTTGTGAGAGCACCTGGACTCTACTCAGGGTAATGGCCATGGTTAACAGTACAGTATTGTATATTGGAAATTTGCAATAATGATCTTGGTCTTAAGAGCAACAGTAAGAAAAATGCAGATATGTCATTTTCATTTAACTTTATGCATTAATTACAGGGTTTCTGTGAATAAATTATTTACAAAGCTGGAAGTAATTCAGTGCTCTGTCTTGAAGGTTAAGTATATAACAATACAGAATTTGTCTGGGTTTATTTGGGCCAGAAAAAATGTATATTCCTGTAGGGTAAGAATCTGAACTAATTTGTTTAGTAGCTATTTAGAATTTTCTTTATGATGTAACTATTTAAGTTATAATTAAATGTAGCCTACCGTGTTTGCCAATTTAATACATAGAAATAACTTAAATTGAAATAAGGAAAAAAAATGGCTAGAAAGACTGATAGGAAAAGCTGCTGGAATTTTTAAGATGATAACTAAAATCAAACTAATTAAGAAACCAAGATTGTTCTCTGGGAGGCAAGACGATGATAGATTCAATTGAGGAAAAAATAAAAGTGGGAAAACTAGGTCAACAGTGGGTTTGCCATCTGTCTTGTTCTAAGTCATTTTGGTTAAACACTTTATTCTTTCCATTTTCCCCTTTTAAAAATTCTCTTACAGTAATCTCCTTTTGATTCTTCAACATACTGTTTTATCATTTTTTAAATAACTTGATAGGCCAAAATAACCATAAAAATAATAAAATTTGAAGAAGCAAAATTAGTTACAAGAACTAGATATATTTATTAAACTTCTGCTCTGTGTGCCAAGGAATATACTGATTAGGACAGGTGTACCAGGCCTGGTTTCTATCCTTGAGAAAAACCTAGCAAAAGTTGGTAAGCCTTGGAATTGTAATGCTACATTATATGTTGTTCACTTATTTCCCATCATCTTCGAACATTTTATTAGCTAATGCACCAAAAAAGTCAAAGAATTATTTGAGGTTTTATTATATGGATTTCAAGGAAACTAATGCAAAGTTTAAAGTAATATGGAATAAAATAATGTGGTTGGAAGTATATATTGGCCTAGAAAAAAGGACCAGTGAATACAACAGGAATAAAACTTGATTAAAAACATATCTAGGAATTATGATGAAGGCAAAATAGAAAGGAAAGCAGATAACTGAAATTTTAAAATTCATGCACTGTCTGGGTAGCTTTCAGACACTCCATGGGTGATGCAGTATAGCAAATTATTATATGTCTCAATACAAGGCTTAGAAAAGTGCATAAAAAGAAGCACATGCCTGGGGCTTTCTGGAAGAAATTAATGGAAATGCTCAAGTATTTAGTGAGAGAGATATTTAAGTTGGCTCTAAGAACTGAGGACTGGAAATATATTAACATTTTCCCCTAAAAGGACATTGTGCTGAGTGAGAGAGAAAGGAATTAAGCAACTGAATTTAGAGATGAAGCAAAGAGGGAGCACCATAATGTTCTCCGCTGTTCTCTGATCTCAATAAACTGATGATCAATATGCTTGAGTCTAGCCAGTATAGCCTGAAAATTATTAGCTAAAATTATATTTGTTAATTAGGTCTATTATATGTATGCATTTCATATTTCTAGATAATTTAGACAATTGTTCATGAGATGGCTAAATGGTTCATGGCACTCTTCACTAATCCACATGTGTATGCTGATTTGTCAAAGTTTACTTGCCATCATAAAGCAGGAGAGAGGGAAGGAGACACAGAGAAAAGCCATTTATTTTTATTCAAAGGGCAGAGAAGAAGTGGTGGTGACACTGCCCTTACTAACACTGAAACCTTTGTTTCCAAAGCAGTCCTTTCTCAAGGACCATATGATCTCCCTTCATCTAGGACAGGCTGCCAGTGGATGCCATGTGAGTAATTCCTATTAGACAAAGACATAACATAATGAACCCCCATCTTCAGTTCCTTGTAGGAGAAGGTAAATGAAATGAGCCATGTCTTTCTCCCATATCTAGGGATTAGCTGTCTCCTGGATTACTTGCACCTGTACCACCTCCTTCTCATCAACAGGAAGGACCTGCACATACAGTGGAGTTCATCTCTTCCAGAGTGTTTATAAAGCTGGAGCCTAGGTAATTTTTAGCTTCATCACCCCACTCCAGTACTCTTGCCTGGCAAATCCCATGGACGGAGGAGCCTGGTAGGCTGCAGTCCATGGGGTCGCTAGGAGTCGGACATGACTGAGCGACTTCACATTCACTTTTCACTTTCATGCATTGGAGAAGGAAATGGCAACCCACTCCAGTATTCTTGCCTGGAGAATCCCAGGGACGGGGGAGCCTGGTGGGCTGCCACCTATGGGGTCGCACAGAGTCGGACACGACTGAAGCGACTTAGCAGCAGCAGTAGCAGCTGTATCTTACCAGGCAGTTGAGTAACACTAAGAATTAAACAATTCTGTAGCTAGGTTAGAGATAGACATTGCAAAATTATTGTTTTATTTTCTCATTTGATCATAATGAATAAGTAGCTTGACCTTGACTTGCTTTCTTCACCTTTAAAATGAGGTTTAGGATAGTAGCAACTTTATAAGTTGCTATATTTAAATGGGTTAGTGCATGTAAAATGCTTATAAACTTATCTCAACAAAGTGTAAGTACTGACTATTTTTATCATTACTACTTTCCTGGAGAATCCCATGGACAGAGAAGCCTGGCAGGCTACAGTCCATGGGGTTGCAGGAGTCGGACAGGACTTGGCGACTAAACCACCACCACCACCCTTATATAATATGCTTCTACCAGCCCTAATCACAAAGTTACTAAAGTTAGGACCTCAACTCCGGGGACTCTAGATCTCTTTAGACTTTGTTCAGGACCTACTATTCTTGCAGAGATGAGGTGGACAGCCAGAGACTCCAAGAACACAGGTGCTGGGCCTTGTAACCATGATGGCTTGCAAAGTGTTGGTTTACCACAGTGACATCTATGGGTCAATTTTCTGAAACACAGTTGGATCTCAGGAAATTGGAGGAGGATGGGTCAATACAGTCTTAATCCTTTTACTTTACAAAGAAATTTTATTAAAGGATAAAAGGAACACAACGCTGTAAATCACCTATTTCATTGTTGAGTCACAAAGAGTTGGACACAACATAGTGACTGAATGACAGCAAAATAATTGATTTTCAGTGTTGTGCTACTTTCAGTTGTACTGCAAAGTGAATCAGTTATACATGTACCTGTATCCACTCTTTTTAGATTATTTTCCCATATAGGTCATTATAAAGTATTGAGTATAGTTCACTGTGCTATACAAGGGGTCCTTGTTGGTTATTCATCTTACATATAGTAGTGTGTATATGTCAGTCTGAATCTCCCAATTTATCCCTCTCACACGTTCCCACCTGGTAACCATAAATTCATTTTCTACATCTTTGACTCTATTTATATTTTATAAAAAGTTCATTTGTACTATTTTTTATATTCCTCATATGTGATATCATATATATTTGTCTTTCTTTGTCTCCTTTTACTTTTTTTATTTTCATGTTTTATTTGTTCCCATTTACTTGTTTATAATTTATCTCCTTTTAAGAAAATCTCATAATTCTTTAAACATTTAAAAAAAATTTTTCTATAATTTCAGTATTTTATATTGTTTTTTTATTATTATTATTTGCTTTTATATGTTATCTTATAGCTTAATATTTATTTCACTACTTGGCAAAGACCATGGTCAAGAGATAGTGGTAACAAATAAACCCATACAAGAAAAATAAAAATTTGAAAGTCTTCTGTCCTGATCTATGCTGAGAAAGACCCTTACAGATTCTCTGGTTATTCTTCCAGGACTTTTCTTCTCTGAAGTGGAACCCATGATTCTACAATATTGATAAGTACTCTGGTGATCCTGATGCAGGATATATGCAGACCCTGCCTTCAGAAAAGCATTTGCAAGTCACTTATGGAGCCAATTGTTCATTTACTCATTTATTAATTTATTCACTCTTGGTCATATGTTTTACTGCTATAATTTCATAATTTATATACATCCTCTCTATATTTTCAAAAAATATAATTATCACTATTGCCCACTACTTTTTCTGGTATACTGCAGCATCATTTTTGGATACTCATAAGGAAATAATGATGTACTAGTTTTGGTGTCTCAGGCCGTAAAGAATCTGCCTGCAATACAAGAAACCCAGGTTCCATCCCTGAACTGGGAAAATCCCCTGGAGAACAGAATGGCTACCCATTCCATTAATCTTAGCTGGAGAATTCCATGGATGGAGGAGCCTGGCAGGCTATAGTCCATGGAGTTACAAAGAGTTGGACACGACCGAGCAGCTAACACTTTCTCTTAACACAGTGTGCATCATATTTCTATAATATTCATGATGGATTCAGTATTCATTTTTCGAGCATTACGTAATATCTTTATGTATTTTTTGACTTTCCCTTTTAAATATCTCAGTAATGTTTTGAAGTTTTCTAAATATAGTTCATTCACAATTCTGTTCAAAGTTATTTCTAGGCAATTTTTGTTGAAACCATTTTTGAGATATAGCAAACATAATGCTGGTTTAGATATAAAAGTAAGATGAACAAGGTGTTACTTTACTTCCTGCTTCATATAAAAACAATTAACTTTATTGTGTGTTTTTTAGGGTACTGAAAATGAGAAGGTTTCATGACTATATAAGAGAATTGGAATATTAGCATAAAAAGAAACAAGCTAATTGTGATACTCAATGGCTTTCATACAGTATTATTGATTTTTTTTTTTTTTTGAAGCTTTTACATTCTCACCAATTCAGGAGAGCTTTTGAGCACTTATGGTTTCTTGAGGAACAAAACAGACTGTCTTTAACATCCTGTCTCTAAAACTCGGGTTGAAAGTTTCAGTTCTATTCCATTGCAACAATGCCTCCACCATAGACACATACTTATATCCCAACAATATGAGGAATGTTGTTAAAGCATCTAGTGTAATTATTAAAAGGTTATTCAGACAAGAGATAGATTTATCCTAACAAATCCTGTCTGTTGTGGAAGAGACACAAAAGAAAAGAAATAACGTATCCACTATGTGGTGAAAAAATAATATGTAAGAGTCAATGAAGGATTTTGATCTTCATTTTTTTCTTTTAGGAATTACACCAGCTTGCTATAAATCAACTTTCATTGGTAAATATGTACTGTTCCTAAAATGTTTTTGTAGAAAAAAAGCTAGAGGCCTTGAGAGCATGATCATTTCTGTGGTTCTAGGGGTTGTAAAACATCCATACCCAATGTACTCTTTTATTATTATTATTTTTTAAAGTGGAAACAAACAAAAAGACTCTCCTGAATTGGAGATTAATAGTCTTTACTTGCCATTTACATGAGTTTCTAAAGCATACATTTATTATTTTATCAGAAAATATTTTTTGCTTATTTCCCTAATGCCAATCATCCTGATAAATTCATTTGTGTGACAGACTGAAGGATACCAGAGGGACAAGATCCATTAATTTATTTGATAACACACAGTATTAGGAACTTCTTAGTGATGTATGTACTTTTGTCTGAAATTGTTAATTAAAAATTGAAACTGGTTTTCTGAAGCTTAAGGAAAACTGGACAAAAGAAGATAAGTTTTGGGCTATCCAAGATCCAAGTGCTTTCCATCACTTACTACTTTTCCTTTTTCTGATAGGCCTATTTTTTTTTTATAAATATTATTTAATCTTTAAAATGTCAACACATCTTTTAATCAGAGCACAAATCATTTTGATGTCATTCCATTTGAAGTACTTCAGCAGTTAACTTTGTACTCAATAACTTAGTATACTTATTTACTGTTTTGTTTTATCCAATATTGTTTTACGGTTTGTTTGAAAGTACTTAAGAAAGATTCTGGCAAAATCTGTTACACTTCCTTTGCCATTTCTCAGAAGCTGCTTGACCTTGAATGATTTTAAAGATATAAAAACAATCATGTATCTGAGCTATTCATTTTGCAATAGATGAAACTAAATTTGAGAATGATTACTGACTGGTTTGCTTGCAATAAAACTGATTCTAAAATCTGAGTCTTCTAATTCTGATAATTTTTCCTTATTTAAGCACAATCTTTTTAAAATATCTTTAGCCTCTAAAAGCCTCTAAAAGTAATAATTTTTAGAGGCCTCTTTAGCCTCTAAAAGTAATAATTTCCCATTATATGTGTCTTTAGTGTTGTCTGTAATTGAATATTTTATAATTATTTTCATTGAAATATATTTGACTCACAATGTTACATTAGTTTCAGGTACTCAGAGTGTTTCATTATTTTTATAGATTACTCCAGTAAAAGTTATTATAAGATAATCATAATAATTCTCCATGTTATATATCATATCCTTGTTGATTATCTATTTTTTATATACTAGTTTTATCTCTTAACTCCATACATGCAATTTGTCCTTTTCCCTTCTTTCTCCCCTTCAATAAACACAAGTTTTTTTCTATGCCTATGAGTGTATTTCTGTTTATTCATTTATATTACTTTTTAGATTCCACATAGAAGTATTATTATACAGCATTTGTCTTTGACTTATTTCACTAAGCATAATGTTCCCTAGGGCCATCTTTGTTGCTGCAAACAGCAGAATTTCTGATTAGATAGTTTTCTAAAAAAGACATACAGGTGGCTAACATAAGATGTTCTTATGTTAAGAAGATATTCAACATAAGAAGATGATCAACACATAAGATATTCAACACCATTAACAGAGAAACGCAAATGAAAACTACAATGAGATATCACCTCACTCTTGTTAGAAAGGCCATCATCAAACAGTTACAAATAACAAATGTTAGAGAGGATGTGGAGAAAAGGAAACCCTTCTAAACTGTGAGAATGTAAATTTGCATGGCCAATATGGAAAACTACATGGTTTTGCAAGAAAAACTAAAAACAAAACTATCATATAATCCAGCAATTCCATTCCTGGATAAAATTCTGGATAAAGTGAAGACATTAATTTTAAAAGACATCTGCACCCCAAAGTTCACAGCAGCACTGTTTACAATAAGCAAGATATGGAGGCAAAATTAAGCACCCATCAACTAATTAGTAAATATTTTATAGTTATTTAATTGTGCACCTAATTTTCAGTGACTAAAAGTACAGCTCAAATATTATTGAGAAAATAAATATGTTGCAATTGATTTGTTAATCAATTGGTTATGTAGTTTTATTATTTTTAATCAAGGATTGAGTAAGTCTGAGGCTTCCCAGGTGGTGCTAGTGGTAGAGCACCTTCCTGCCAGTGGAGGAGAGAAGAGATATAAGAGATGCAGGTTTGATCCCTGGGTCAGAAGTATCCCTGGAGAAGGGCTTGGCAATTCAGTCCAGTATTCTTGCCTGGAGAATCCATGGACAGAGGAGCCTGGTGGGCTATAGTCCACAGGGTCACAGAGTAGGATACAACTGAAGCGACTTAGCGTGGGTTAAGTCAGAATCATGAAGTCATGTAATCTTCTTACACTCTCTTCCCCATGCTATCTATTCATTCAACATGTCTCAATAAATATTGATTAGCTCCACTGCATGAGGCACTTTGGAAACAAATGGTAATAAAAAATAAATATTTATGAACACTGCTTTCACCTTAGTGGAATGTACAGTCTTTCAAAATAGACTCAGTCAAATAAACAAGTTCAGTTCCACCTGCACACACATGCATGCAAACACAGACACACTTACACACATTTTAACAGACAATATTTAACCAGGTCAAGTATGGAAAAGAAGACACATACAGTGGATCAGTGAATATATATACCTAGGAGTTGACAGCATGAAGAAGAAGAGTAAGATGACTTTTGAATAGATTCTAGTGGTCATTTCTAAGGGATGTAGAGAAGCTATTTTGGTTCTATTCACTGAAGTAGAGTACTCTGGAAGGGAATCAGATTAGGCAGAGTTGGCTTAAATTCTATTTTCTTATTTTGCCATAAGATATAGTGCCAAATTTTCTGTAATTGTGGTTTTCATTCTGTCTCCCTTCTGATTGATAAGGATAAGAGGCTTGTGGAAGCTTCTGGATGAGAGGGAATGGCTATGGAGGAGTCTCGGACCTGCTTTGATGGGCAGGGCCACGCTCGGTATATCTTCAAGTCAGCTTTCTCTTGATGGGTGGGGCTATGTACCCTCCCTGTAGTTTGCCCTGAGGCGACCTTCTTCAAAAGGACTTATGCCAGCAATCTGGGGCTCCTAGGACTGTTGTATTTAGTGCTCATGACCTCACAGCAGGCCACTGTCAACTCACAGCTCTGCCAGAGAATCCTGGACACTCACAGGCATGTGTGGCTCAGTCTCTTGAGGGGTCACTGCTCCTCTCTCCTGGGTCCTGGGTCCACAAGCTTTTGTTTGTGCCCTACAAGAGTCTGTTTTCCCAGTCCTGTGGAAATTCTGTAATCAAATCCCACTGGCCTTAAAAGTCAAATTCCCTGGGGCTTCTCAGTCCTTTTGCCAGATTCCCAGGTTGGAAATTCTGCTGTGAATCTTAGAACTTTCACAACACTGTGAGAACTTCTTCAGTATAATCATTCTCCAGTTTGTGGGTCGTCTGCTCAGTGGCTCTGTGGTGAGACTAATGGCGACCTCCTCCAAAAGGACTTATGTCACACACCATGCCTTCCAAGTCTGCTGAAGTCAGAGTCCCTGTCCCTGTGGCAGGCCACTGCTGATCTGTGCCTCCACAGGAGACACTCTAACACTCAAAGGCTCAGTTTTGGTGGGCTCTCTGGGTCCTGGTGCACACAAGGTTTTGTTTGAGCCTTCTGAGCATCTCTGTGGGGTTTGATTCTACACGTGATTTTGTCCTCCCTCCTACCATCTTGTTGGGCTTCTCCTTTGCCCTTGGATGTGGGGTATCTTTATTTTGGTGGGATTCAACATTTTCCTGTCAATGGTTGTTTAGCTGTGAATTGGAATTTTGGAATTCTCACAGGAGAAGATGAGTGTATGTCCTTCTACCATGCCATCTGGTTTGTTCCCCTTATATTTCAGTAATGAAAGCAGTGCCTGGATTCAAACACCAACTTTCATTTAATTGCTTGTAACTTTGACAATGTCTTTGAACATGTTTAACCACAGCTTCCTCACCTGACCCAACGCCAAGGACTTCCCTGGTGGCTAAGTTGGTAAAATGTCTGCCTACAATGCAGAAGAGCTGGGTTCAATCCTTGGGTCAAGAAGAGCCCCTATTGCAAGTTGGGAACAGGTGGTGATGAAGGACGTGGGCCTCTGCTGTGGAAGGCCTCATTTGATTGATGTGTGGCTTAACTTTGGTCCCAGGGGCAGGCATCTGATTTGCCACACATGCTGGGGACAGTTGAGGTGCTCCTCCAGAGAGAGACTTGCAGGTGCTACCACTAGATGTCTTTGCCCTTCCCCAGCCTTGGCACCATCTTCTCTCCCTTGGACATGTAGGGTGCTCCCTGCCTCCCCAAGAGGGAGGCTGGCAGGCACCACCACTAAGCTGCCTCTTCCCTGACCCAGTTCTGGCTTCATCTTCATCCCTCTTCTCTCTTCATTGTTGAACCCAATGAAACTATGAGCCATGCTGTGTAGGGCCACCCACGATGGACGGGTCTCAGTGGAGAGCTGTGACAAAATGTGGTCCACTGGAGAAGGGAATGGCAAATCACTTTTCTTGGCTTGAGAACCCCATGAACTGTATGAAAAGACAAACAAATATGACACTGAAAGATGAACTCTCTAGGTCAGTAGGTGCCCTATATGCTACTGGAGAAGAGTGGAGAAATAACACCAGAAGGAATGGAGAGACAGAGCCAAAACAAAAACACCACCAGTTGTGGATGTGACTGGTGATGAAAGTAAAGTCCAATTCTGTGAAGAGCAATATTTCAAAGGAACATGGAATGTTAAGTCCATGAATCAAGGTAAATCAGAATTGATGAAACAGTTGATGGTGAGTGAACATCAACATTTTAGGAATCAGTGAACTAAAATGGAATGGGCAAATTTAATTCAGATGACCATTATATCTACTACTGTGGCCAAAATCCCCTTAGAAGAAATGAAGCAGCCCACATAGTCAACAAAAAAGTCTGAAATGCAGTACTTGGGTGCAATCTCAAAAATGACAGAATTACCTCTGTTTGTTTCCAAGGCAAAGAATCCAATATCACAGTAATCCAAGTCTATGCCCCAACCACTGATGTTGAAGAAGCTGAAGTTAATGGTTCAATGAAGACCTACAAGAGCTTCTAGAACTAACACCCCCAAAAAAAAGAAAGAAAGAAAGAAAGATGTCCTTTTCATCATAGGGGACTAGAATGCAAATGTAGGAAATCAAGAGATACCTGGAGTAACAGGCAAATTTGGCCTTGGAGGACAAAATTAAGAAGGGCAAAGGCTAACAGAGTTTTATTCTATTAATAATACTTTATCAACACTGATATTTGTTCTCAGCATCTCTGATTACTCAGCCCCTGGTAGTTTTAAATATAGGGATTTGTGTTTCTTACTTCAATAGATTATTGAAGGCATTTTTTTTAATTGAAAATTTGATCCAGGGTGTAGATTTCCACATTATTTTAATGCAGGGTGAAATGCCTTCGAATTATCTTAATCTGAACTCCCAATTCCACTGTCGACTCAGTGCTTTGGAAAATTTAGTGACTCTTCAAATCATCCAGGCAGCCATTAGTTACATTTCTGCAGAATTTTCATGTCTCCATTAAGATTTTATGTGTTCTTAAGACTTGCTTTTTAATTGTGAAGTAGTTTGCTACTGATTACTTCAATGCATTATCTGCTGGGAAGACTCACATATGACCAGCATGAATTTAATTTTAAATTTACATCACCACCCCATGTGACAGTTTCGTATGAGTCACTTCTCACTCAAGAACCACATGCTATAGCAGAATATATTAAATTGAGTTTGAAATTCTTTTGAGCCAAGTGGTTAGACATATGGGTCTGGAGTTCAGAGGAGACATCTGTGCTAAAGATATAAATGGTAGTTATCCAAGTGTGGCTGATTCCTGAAGGCCTGCTTGTGAATGAGATTATTTATGGTAACAATATAAACTGAAAGTCAGAGGCTAGAACTGACCTGGAAGAACTCCACCCATTTATAAACATGATCTTGAGCAGGAAATAGAAAATGGGTGGGCTGAACGTCTTAGGGAAAGCAGGACAATGAATTCTAGCATCTGTGGGAAGAGGAAAGATCACAGTTCAAATATTCTCACTTCATCACCCCCTTTTATACCATGTCAAAAATACTAATTCCAAATTACATAAAATTAAAGCTACCTAAGAAAATAGCACTTATGTATTAGGGTGCTTATCAAATCTATTCATACTGACTTATTTAAAAATTTCAGTGTACTTGGTTATTCCTCCTGTGTGTACATGTATTTTTATGTAAAGTTATAAGCATATCCTTGTGTTTTTTTTTCTTTTAATCTCCCCGACAAGATAATAAATAAATGACTCAAGTGAGAGCTATTAGAGACACTATGTGGAAGTGCTAAATTTGTACCCTTCAAAAAGAGCAGAGAAGAATTTTTACAAAAGATTATATAGACATAAAAATCCCACAGATATGCCAAAGAAAAATGACATCTATACCTTGGCTGACAATGATACATGATACATCTGTAACTGCTCAAAAGTTTGTGCAGTGATTCTAAGACATGGAATTCTGCTAGAAGCCAGGAGCCACTACTGAGGAACACAGACCCTGGCATTAGGAGATGCAGAGATGATAAATGATGACTTGAACCAAAACTGGGTACACTGGGAAACTTTATGCTAAAATAGGAACATACATAAAGTAGGAAAAGCAAAAAAAAAAAAAAAAAGAGAGATATTTTTAAGAGTTTCTGTTAAAGTGCATTTTGAATAGTAGAAATAACTAAAAGCACAGTGAACGACAATTCTAAACTTAAAAGAAGATACTGGAATCAGATTTAGAATCACATCTTTGAAAATCAACTGTATGATTCCCAGCGACTGCAATTCTAGCACAGTTTTACAGGTCTCGGCTTTTAGAACTGAAACCAGCATAAATCTTGTGTGATTATGAGCTGAAGGGAGTTTTACTCTCTTTTTCATGTGGCTCTCTACTCTCACCCTTAAGAGTAATGTGAAAGCCTCTTAACACCAGCCTGCTCAGGGTTTTGTGTAAATAGATGGAAGAGTGAAAGGCAGTGAGGATGAGCAAATGTTCTTGCTCCTGCTTCAGAAGCCCTCCCAGCCCATTTAAAAAATTGACTCCATGATATTTACAAATTTATATTCCCATGCCTTCTCTCCATAACACCCATCATCAGTACAATCTATGTTTGTGTCCACATTTGAATGTGTACACTTTTTAACTTGCTTTTTCTAAAATTCTTCTATAAGAAATAGTATAACTTAAGTAATTTGAATTATAGCATGGTCTATAATGGGAGACCATTATATAGTCTCCTGTGGGGTCAGGTTGCTTATCAAGTAAAATAGCTTTATCAGAACATTTCTACTTGTTTTCTATTCATAATGAAACTTCTAAATGGATTGGATTCAACAGACTGCAATGCAGAAAAAGGTTTTTATTTCTTTTTTAAATTATTTTTAAATTTTGTTTTATATTAGAATAAAACTGATTTACAATGCTGTGTTAGTTTCAGGTGTACAGCTAAGTGCCTAATTCATGCATATACATATGTCTATTCTTTTTCATATTCTTTCCCATTTAGGTTATTACAGAATATTGAGTAGAGTTCCCTGTGCTCTACAGTAGGCCCTTGTTCATTATCTATTTTATATATAATAATGTTTTTTTGTTAATCCCAAGCCCCCAGTTTATTCCTCCCTTCCCTGCTACTTTTCCCCTTTGATAATCATGTTTGTTTTCAAAATCTGTGAATCCATTTGTGTTTTGTAAATAAGTTCATTTGTATGTTTTTCTTTACTTTTAGGTATAAAGAAGAAATTTCATTTTTATATAATTTCAACTACTCTACATCTCATTTAAATTACTGTTCCCCTCCACACACACACAATCTCAGGCCTGACTCATACTTTGCAGATAACAATGTGGGGAGGAACATGGGAATTAAAGAAAAAGTGGCAAAGTTGTATACAGCTGATGATATATTATTCTAGCTCCTGGAAACTCTTCTGGCAGGATTCTATAGACTGTCTCAAACACACCAGGTACTTTGGTTGGTGCTTTATAGATGAATGACTTCCAACATTGCACAGTTCTAGAAATGGGCTATGGGTCATGGTGAGGCATTCTGAAAAGATTCTTAATGTTGGAGTCTCCTCACTCAGAACAGCAGTGCTCAGGGCATGTTCCTGTCAAGATTACTCTCCTTCTTAAGTGCAAGGATTGTACTTATTTTCAGCTAAGCTCCTCAAACTGCACTTGCCATTTAATTGACATCAGAGGTAGAGTAAGAGCCTCCCCCACACGCCCACATCCTAGTCCTTGAAAGTAAAAGTGTTAGTAGCTCAGTAGGGTCCGACTCTTTGCGACCCCACGGACTGTAGCCCATCAGGGTCCTCTGTCCGTAGAATTCTGCAGACAAGAATACTGGAGTGGGTTTCCATGCCTTTCTCCAGAGGATCTTCCCAACTTAGAGACTGAACCCAAGTCTCCTGCATTGCAGGCAGATTCTTTACCGCTGAGCCACCAGGGAAGCCCCTATCATAGTCCTTGGAACCCTTGAGGACGTTAGGTTCCATGGTGAAGAGCAATTAAAGTTGAAGATGCAATTATGGTTGCAAATTCCTTATCAGCTGTCCTTGAGAAGCGGGGATTACTGGACTTTGTAATCCATGTGTAATTACAAAAATACTTGTAAATGGAAGAGGGAGGCAGAAGATCAGAATCAGAGAGGGATTTGAACACAGAGTTGGCTTTGAAGATGGAAAGAGATCATAAGCCAAGGAATGCAGATGGCCTCTAGAAGCTGGAAAAGACAACAAAATGGATTCTCCCCTAGAGCTTCTAGAAGGAAACGCAGCCCTATTGACACCCTGATATTAGCCCAGTGAAACCCATTTAGGACTTCTGATCTCTTCTGAACTTCTTTAATATAATAAATTTCTGTTAAGTCAAAACAAAACAAAAAACATGTCTCTCCAACCCAAATCCTTATCAGGCACACATACAACCCAGCTAGTCTAGGAGTGTGAATGGATCATAGTTCCAACATCAGAGACAGATGCAGAGACTATATTCTTACCTTTAGATTTTCACTGGAGAGCCAGACACCAGTTTTTAAGTGGATGAAAGACCAGGAGACTCAATAAGAATGGAGTAGGTCTCTTCAAGTCAGTCAACTTGAAATTATCTTGAGCAAGATGAGTGAAGAACACAGTACACAGACAACTCCCTTCAGATAATCAACTAATGATTCCTTTTTCAAATTGGTTTCCTGGTTTTCCCTATATATCACCTGGGTTGGGAATAAACTAAATTTCATTCCTGTGGCAAGACTTCTGTTTGACCTTTGGAGAATATTTGCAACTCTTCTTCCTAAATTTGGATTTTCATCCAAATTAAGACAAAAGGAAGTTTATTTAACATCCCATTATATTTCTTTTTATATTAGGCATATATTTCAAATGCCTAATGATCATTTCTTAGGCATTTGAATCAGAAAGTGGTGAGAAGTAAAGTATGAGTTATTAAAAAAAGCAGAATATACACGTAGGTGTGATTTGAGTGGCATAAAGTTTATTAGTTGGAAGAATTATTGTTTACAGGTAAAATTAAATGATTTGATTATGGACAGACCACCTGGATATTCAGAGACATACTTTTTAACTTATTAATCAGAAGAAAAATACTTTAAGAACTAAAATTTTAAAAATGCTAGAAAGATTTTTTAAATTTCAATAGATAATTCATGTTAAATATTTGCTTAATATTTAGTATTAATATAGCTTTGTGTTATTAAAAGATGTGGCTATAAATATTGTTCAAGTGTTTGATGTTAAAAACATTGTCTTCCTTAGTGGTGATTAAGAAATATAATATTCTTTAAGTTCTATGAAACAGTGGTTCTAACTAGAATGTTCTTTGTATGCAGGAAAATAATGTGCTCTTTCAAAGAAAGAAAATTGGCATTTAACAACCAGTGAAGTTGTATAAGATACTATATTTCTGATACAAAATAACACATACAGTTTGATATTTTAGAACTGACACAACCTCAGTTCATCATCCTGCATAAGTTATTCAGGGATCCAAGTACTTCATATTATATTCTTTGTAAAACTATATATTTTGTAGCTATTTGTGCTGGGTAATGCAAGCTCTATTTCACCTTCAAATCTGGATTATCTCATTTAGAGTAAAGAGTAGAAATTCTACTCCACAAATATGTTAATATCAGAAGTGAAATAAGAAGAAATATGGATACAAATGATCTACAGCAAACTAAATAAAGATTAAGAATAATAATATAGCATAATTAGAAGGAAAGATAATTATAATTGTGGAGAAAAATCCATTTTAAATAATCTCTTTTAAATATTATTATTATTATTTATTTTATTTTTTAACTTTACAATATTGTATTGGTTTTGCCATATATCAACATGAATCCACCACATGTATACACATGTTCCCCATCCTGAACCCTCCTCCCTTCCCATACCATCCCTCTGGGTCATCCCAGTGTACCAGCCCCAAGCATCCAGTATCGTGCATCGAACCTGGACTGGTGACTCATTTCATATATGGTATTATACATGTTTCAGTGTCATTCTCCCAAATCATCCCACCCTCTCCCTCTCCCACAGAGTCCAAAAGACTGTTCTATACATCAGTGTCTCTTTTGCTGTCTCATATACAGGGTTATTGTTACCATCTTTCTAAAATCCATATATATGCATTGCTGCCGCTGCTAAGTTGCTTCAGTCATGTCCGATTCTGTGCAACCCCATATATGGCAGCCCACCAGGCTCCCCCATCCCTGGGATTCTTCAGGAAAGAACACTGGAGTGGGTTGCCATGTCCTTCCCCAATGCATGAAAGTGAAAAGTGAAAGTGAAGTCGCTCAGTCGTGCCTGACTCTTAGCCACCCCATGGACCGCGGCCCACCAGGGTCCTCCATCCATGGGGTTTTCCAGGCAAGAGTACTGGAGTGGGGTGCCATTGCCTTCTCCAATATATGTGTTAGTATACTGTATTGGTGTTTTTCTTTCTGGCTTACTTCAGTCTGTATAATAGGCTCCAGTTTCATCCACCTCATTAGAACTGATTCAAGTGTATTCTTTTTAATGGCTGAGTAATACTCCACTGTGTATATGTACCACAGCTTTCTTAAGGAATCTCCACACTGTTCTCCATAGTGTCTGTACTAGTTTGCATTCCCAACAGCAGTGTAATAGGGTTCCCTTTTCTCCACACCCTCTCCAGCATTTATTGCTTGTAGACTTTTGGATCACAGCCATTCTGACTGGCGTGAAATGATACCTCATAGTGGTCTTGATTTGCATTTCTCTGATAATGAGTGATGTTGAGCATCTTAAAACTTTATCACATGCAAAGCGAAAGAACAAATGAGGTTACCTGGGCAGGTATTTGGGAAATATATGTATTCTCAAGAAGAAGCATTCTCAGTATCCACAACAATACCCAATATCAAAACAGTTCATAAATATTTTTTAATTTTGTCTTATTTTTGTAGCTATGGATGAATTTATTATTTTTTGATGTAACCATTCAACATGTACAAAGTAAGTAAAAATTTCCTAGAGTGTCAGACAGTTTTTAGGCAATTGCTAGACAATTGCCTTTAGGTTTAATTTCCAAGTTTGGGAGAGGGAAAGGGAGGAAATACATTTAAACATATTGTTAGTGACTTGGAAATTTCTGAAGGATTAATTTTGATTGATCATTTATTTTTATATAATTTGTATGTTCATAAGATTATGCCAGCTCTTAGAGATTAGGAGGAAAATATTTGAGTTGATGCCCTCAGAATATTTCCAGTCTTTGTATTGTTAGTTGTATCTATTCTCACTCATGATCACTAAATCATCTTCAGTTGTAAGTCCCTGGTAGTTGGTAGGCAGCAGTATTCTTATTGCTTTATCTATTGAAGGGATTTATTGCATATAATATTCTAGTCTGATACATATTTGATTGAAAATTCAACTCTGGACCTCAAACTTCATTTATATATTGCACTACTGTAATAAATCAGGAAAAACAAAACATAAGCATTATCAATGATTACCAACACTTATCCCAAGAGCTCAATGAAACAGTCCTAAGAAGCTTGCTCTCTTTACAAGCTGCCCCCTGTCCTTACCTTGATATTTGAATTTTAAGGAGGAAATTGACTCCCAAATGAGTGTCTGCATCCCAAGTTATATATAGAAGATAGAAGTATACAAGAGAAGTAATATAGATAAGACAAGTAGATGTCCAGTTGTTTTACAGATCAAAATTCCAGTACCAGGACAGTGGACTAACAGCATGTCACAGAAGACATAATTTTGTTGCAGATTCATAGCAGAAGTCTCCCCCTAGGGTTGGGACAGTAAAGAGTATCTGTGAGTTTTCTCTAGAATAGTGCTTTTATACCTTTTCTGGATAACATTCTGTTAAAATGAAAATGATGAACTCATTCTGATTAAAAGAAAAAATAAAAAGTCAAGAATATAACCTCTGCAAAGCTGTACAGTAGAGCTAACACAACATTGTAAAGCAACTATATGCCAACAAAAATTTTAAAAATAAGTAAATAATAACAGGGGAGTAAGGAAGGAGGAGTGCTTCCCTGATAGCTCAGTAAGGAAAGAATCTGCCTGCAATTCAGGAGACACAGCAGGTGCAGGTTCAATCTCTGGACCAAGAAGATTCCATGGAAAAGGAAACAGCAACCTGCTCCAGTATTCTTACCTGAAAAATCCCATGGATGGAGGAGCCTGGTAAGCTACAGTCTGAAGGGTCACAAAGAGTCAGTCATGATTGAGTGACTAAGCATGCATGCAAGCAAGGAAAGAGGACTTGAGAGATGAGCCCATATGCATTTACTTTATCATATTCAGGAAGCTTTGTATTTGTGTCTGGTGAAATTTCTGAATTTCTATTTTTCCGAACAAGAGAATTAAAAAAGAAAAAACCTACTCTATTAAAAAGAAAGAAAAAACATCAAAAATACATATATCCAAACAAGAGAATTCTTCTCAGTAATAACCAGGAAAGAATAATTAATAAACAAAATAATTGAATCTCAAAAACATTATGCTGAGTAAAAGACACTAGATATAAAAAAATACATACTGTTATGATTCTAATTCCATGAAAAAGGCAAACCTAAGCTATAATGACAGACTGAAATGATTACAAGGAAGTGAAGGAAATTTCTGGAATGTTGAAATATTCTTTATATAATTAGGTAGTAATTACACAATGTGAATTTTTGTTTTGTTAAACCTCATATTAATACATATGAATTAAAGCTCAATAAATTTATTATAAAAATAGTCACATATCTCAAAATGGTACATTGAAACCATACAGGGATAACACAGACCCTATGGACTCCTTCAACATATCTCCTAAGTATCTTTGAATCTGAGTCTGAGTAATAAAATATAGTAGAAAGTACAGTAATAAACAATGGAACTAGATTATGAAGGGTCACAGTAAATTAATATTACTTCTGAAGGAGTGAAGAAACATAAACAATTTATACTGAATCCAAATGTACACACAAAATTTTGTGTTTATTTCATGTATTGACTTGGGTCCAGATAAAAAATAATTCTGGAGTTCTAAAACGTATAAACAAAATGAGCAACAGATCTTTTGCATATATTCTGTAATATTCTGATAAGTCCTGAAAAAAAAGATATTATTTATACATACTCACAGGCACTTACAAACACATTGTTATAAACGAAAGTTGGGAACAAACAAGTAGATTTTGATGTGCTGGTAAGAAGTGTTGGAGTTGAGGGGAGTTAACCACATCCTCTGCTTTGCTCTGGAAACTAAGAGATGAAGAACTTTATTGTTCAAGGCGGAATATAGAGAATGAGCTTGAGGAGAGTAATAGAGGTTAGAGTAGGTGCTGCAGGGCTCAGAGGGGAGTGATGGAAAAACAAACAAGCAAAGGAATGTTGTGCAGGGTGACAAAGACAATCATCATAAGTTGGAATCAAAGAAGTTACATGGCTTTTTTTTTTTTTTTTTTCTTCCAATGTGCTTAGTAGCCTAGATGGTGAGAAGACCTACAGCTGGATTGAGACAGAGATGGAAGTTTGAAGGTCAGTGTGTTAGAAGGATGAGAAGCTGTCACTGCTTTGTGAGTGGAATCAAGGCTCTGGAACTTCAGATCCATACTGAACTTGAAGGAAAACAAATCAGAAGCAGAGGGCTGGTAAACTGGGGAGAGGGTGAGGGAGAGACTGGTTAAGACAAAGGTATCCTGAGGAGGCAAAGACAAGTATGTAAGACCTCTGAATAGGGGGAGAAGATGCTGCAGGCAAAGTGTAGTGTAGTTAGTCTTTAAAATTTCAGAGGTACAGCTGTGTACTCTTAGATGGCTGGGCTTTATCATCTTCAGATGCAGAGAATGAGCCTTTGGGCTTTCAATGGAATCTGAAATGGAATTTGAGGAAGTGACCTACTTACTAACTCACCAGACAGAGATATAGAACTTGACAGAAAAAAAAAAAAAAAAGAAAGAAAACTCATCTAGAAAATTTGCTTTATCAAGATTAGCTAACAACAGAGTGTAAGAGATATAAAGAGTAGGGGAGGAATGACTGCATTGAATAAAGATCAGCGATTATGCTTTGCTTTGGGGGGCATCTAATTTACTATCTTGCTGCCATTTCTATTCAAAATTCTAGCTACCTCAGTCTCTATCAAAAGGTCAAGGAAAGTGGGGTTGCTTCCATATGGCTGATTAAGTCACTGCTGTAAGTAAAGTTAAATTTGCTGCCTAAAGCCACATACTGGTTGTGATATAGGGATTTTCTCAGTGAAAACTCTGAGCACATTTCCCACCAGCTTGTGTTTCAAGAGTGAAGGTGTGTGAGTTTTTAATAACTAAAGAAACTCTGCTCATCTTAATCCTGATTCACCTGGTTAGGTTTATTTCATTAACACCAGTGTTGACCAAAGAAAAGAAGCAGAGTACAGGTACTTCTTCACAGTCAGTTTCCTGGAGGCTCAGGGATTTTATTTTTGTGTTATGTAAATTACAGTCCCTAAATAAAGTTAATTATGGATGCATATATCTAGTTCAAAGAGTTTTCATTTGTGTTATTAAAAAAAAAATCTAACGAAAGGCAATCAGTCTGGAAAATGCATTTTCATATATACCAATCAAACTCTGCTCAAAATTGAAGGGAAAGTTCAACAGGAGGCACACAATACACAATAATACCATGTGTTTCCACAGCATTTTATCCAAAAAGTGCTTTCTAGCTCATCAGTTGATCTTAACTAAATTTTGTGAGGTAAGAAGTATTCCCATTTTAAAACATGGAAAACTCAGTTTAGATTAAATTACATGTTAAAAGTCACAAGGACAAAATTTCAGAGAATGAATTATCCATGAAAATATGCTATCTTTTGAGAAAATTTCTGAACCCAAGTTTACAAAAACCCAGTTGTGGAGAATAACAAGGAATTCATCATGGTAAAAGATTTTTGTTCCTTTAACATTTTACTATTGAGGGTCTGTAGGGTGAAGGTGCTGCTTAAAGAACTGGGATTGCAAAGTCAATGTGGCAGCTTTGCCTTCATAAAGCTCTCATTGCAGTAATATTTACATATTAAAGCAGTGTGAGTTATATAAATAAATGTTAAGGGGCAATTAGAAAAGATAGCATAAGTTGTGAAGCAACTATTTTGAGAGTCGGGCATAACAGAGCACACACACATAAAAATATTTTGAATTTCAGAAGAGGCATGCCTATTTTTGACAGAAATGGTCATATACGGTATACAGTAAAGGTGGTTCTGAACAATCATCATAATGAACAGGGGAACAGAACCAAGTAAACCCTAGATTTGAGGGTGATTCAACTTGGACAGATTCTGGGAGATGGTGAGAGACAGGGAAGACTGATGTGCTGCAGTCCAGGGGTTCTCGAAGAGTTGGACAGGGCTTGGTGACTGAACAATGACAGCTTCCTGGCTATTTCCTAAAGGTCAGGAGAATTTAAAGACAGAGTATGACAAGGAAAGAATCAAAGCATGAAGTCAGGTCTGTGAGGGGCAATAGAGACTAATGGAGGATCCAAAACTGTAGGACCCCACAGCATCCAGGTAGATCCAACTTTATATGAAGAAAGGGTGATGGACTGGTTGATGGGAGCCATGGCAAACTGGAAAGCATGTAAGATACTCAGGAAATTGATTACTAGTCAGCCTAATTCTTTGTACCTGATTATTCTCAGATATTTAATTACTCAAGAAAGTGTTGGAGATGTGACCACCTAATGATCTGGGCAGTAGAGGCTTCTTATCTCCTTTGCTGTCTTGGAAAGGTATGCTTTGCCAACAGTTCCCATAGCCAAGCCATTAACAACTTTGAGAGCTGGTCTGAACTGTGTTAGCCAGGAGATCTAATCATCTGTGGCTGCCTGAAATAAGCCTCTTTCTGAAATGAGGCTTATCTACCAGCAGTCTGAAATGATCAGCCTCTTTCTTCCATCCCTCTTTGTCCTCCATGTTCAGGGGCCAATTTCAGATTTCACCAAATCTTTGAACCAATAGAGTTTTTGAACCAACAGAGAGGAATGAAATGAAGGTTTTTAGGTGAAATATCTGAGTTGCTAAAATTTTTCACATAATTTAAAAGTGTGTACTAAAATTGTGTGAATGCGTGCAGCCAGGTAACAGTCTAAAGATGTCTGTTTTATGCTTTCTGTTCTGAAGGAAAGGAAAATACTTTCATTGGAGTAGGTATTAGAAGTTTCAGTACCTCCCCTAGTGCCTCTGGCTTGCTGTATGATACAAAACAGTAACTTAAAGGCTCTTTGCTTCTGTTGTCAAATTCAAGTTTGTATGCTTGATGTACAGTGAGGCCAAACAAATAAAAATTTTGGACTTTGGAGAGGAGAAATGTTCATTGCAGGGCCAGGCAAGGAGAACAGGTGGTTTGTGTTCAAAGACCCTAAACCCTTAGATGGGTTTCAGGGAAGAGTTTTTAAAAGCAAATTTGAAGGCAGGGCTCCACTGTGCACAACTTTCTTCTGATTGATTGGAGGTGAGGTAATAAAGCTGAATCTTGCCTCTGTACCCTGACACTGAATTAAATCTCAGAGAGAGAAAGCTTTGGGTGAAGTGAAAAAGAACATGTCTCTTGCTTTGGCAGAGAAAGTGGGCCACTGCAGGCTAATGCCCTCAAAGTTGTGTGTCTTCAATTTTATAGTAATGGTTCATAGAGGGCATGATCAGTTTGTGTACATTTTGACTGGTTGGTAATGAGGTAAAGGGGAGTCAGTATCACCAACTTTCTTGTTGGAACTGGTTTGAAATCTCTGTTGAAACGGGAATCTGAGTTCTTATTCAGAGAGCAAAAGAATGAACTTCACGAACATGCAAACATGGAAGCAAGTGAATAGGACTTATTAAAGAAAAGGGAAATACAAAGCTCTCAGCATAGACACTGAAAGAGGGTAAACAGCTCCCTAAAGGCAGGACTTACAGTAGTTTGTATGCTTACCAGTATTAAACTGCACATTTTCGGTTGGCTCCCATTCCTAAAACATGTCATTTCTAACCAATCAGCTTAAAGGTCAAAATGTTAAACTTAACGTCTTTATGGCTTCTCTTAATCCTTGGATTAAGTCACCACCCTTTTTTATACCCCTCTCCATTTACAATGGGCCAGCTATATGGGCTAAAGATTAATGATCACTAGTTGTTTTTCCCTCGGGCATCCTGGATCTGAGTGCTGATAATTTATCAGACCAACTGACACATTCCAGGACAAAGGATATAGCTTTAGGTTAATGGATCAACATGTCTATTGGAAACAAGACCGAGGTCTCAGAGTCTTACACTGACAGCCTAGCAATTTCTAACTCACTATGTTTGTGGGTAACATACAGTTAACTTCTCCCACCTGGTAGAGGTTTCAGTACTTGCGAAAAGGCTCAAAGATACTGTTATGTGTATCCCTTGACCAGGACCTTGCCCTAAATCTGCGCAGTTGTTTCTCTTGACTTTTTCTTCCTTGTTTCCATATCTCCTTCTTTTCCTAATTAGCAACTGTTTGAATGTGCTCACTCAGAGGAGGACATTGAGGCTGACTGAAGCCTATTTCTTATAATAAAGAAACAGGAGACACAGAAAGGCTTGTGTCTCCAGGAGCCCTACAGGGTCCTGTTTAGTAAGTAACAGGGTGGTGTTCCCAGAATCTCAATCTTCAGCCTTCTGGTTCCAACCAGTCTCAGGTGCACATGCTTCTGCTCAGGCTAAAGTTAACCATCTTCTACCTGGGTGGGGGAGCTTTAGTTCCTACAAAAGAACTGAAAAGTATTGCTATGTATATTCTTTCAAGAGGAACAAAAACTTTGCTTAATGGCTGCTCTATTGTTTCCTGACTGTTAGTCCTTTGTTTCTGCATTCACTCCCTTCCCTGATTAGCAACTGAATCTTTCCTTTGGAACTCAGGGAAAATTTAAGAGACTGAAGCCTTTTTCCTACAACCAGGAAACAAGGGAAACAGGTGGGCTTTGGTATCTATGAGGGCCCCAAAGGGTATTGTTGGGTTTCACTTCCACTTACTCACCAAAACAATGGGGATGATATCTGACATCTTCTATCTGAGGTCTGCTATGGGGGCCAAGTGAGACAATATAGAATGGGATCTGAAAGTTTGAAAATTTTACTGAGAAATAATTTTATTATTGATAAAGATGATTATAAATCATGACAAAGATCTATTACTGGTCAATAATAAGGCATTTTTCCTATGTTGTCAATTCTGTTTTCAACTTGGAGACTTGTTTGTCTTAGAAGAAGCTATTATCACTTTGAGATGTGTAAAATATCACCAGAAAGCACCGTTTATCACTTGGCCAGACTCAGTAGGAAGTAGGTTACTGTGTTCCTTTAGCAAATGCTATTTAGGCTGTAAAATTTTAAAAGGATGTGGGTTCCCTGAGACTGAGGGTAATCTTGTTATGACTGATACTTTACAAGTCCTCTTCATTATGACTTGTAACTAAACTGAATTTTTAGAAAATATTTTAATCATTCCTCAGTGCTCTTAAATAAATGAATAGAATTAGAAGTGAGAGATGTTTTGACAATTTAAATACCACTTAAAATCTTAATTTCATGCCCTTCATGAATAATTAAAATATCTAAGAATACTTAGCTTTTCATAGCAAGAATTAGTGAAAATGAAACAGGAGGAAAGGGGACAGGGTGCAACCTTTGAAAGGATCACATCACTCCAGGACATGGCATAAGCTGGTTAAAACTAAATGGTTCCAAGATGGGGGTGAAGTCAACTTCCACCAGAACTTGAGCATCCATATAGCTCATTGTAACACATCAACCCCCTCCAAGGATCACTGTCCTGTCATGGTGAAGGGGCTAGCTTAACTCAATGAAGCTATGAGCCATGCCATTCAGGGCCACCCAAGATGAATTGGTTGTAGCAGAGAGTTCTGACAAAACGTGATACATTGGAGGAGGGAATGGCAAACCACCCAAGCATATTTGCCGTTAGAACCTAATGAACTGTATAAAAGGCCAAAAATATATGACACCAAAAGATGAGTCCCCCAGGTCTGAAGGTATCCAGTTGGAGGATAATTATCAATAACCCCAGAATGAATGAAACAACTGGGCCAAAGAGGATATGATGTTCAGTTGTGGATGGGTCCAGTGATGAAAGTAAAATCTGATGCTACAAAGAACAGTATTGTATAGGAACTTGGAATATTAGGTCCATGAATCAAGTAAAATTGTACATGGTGAAGCAGGAAATAGTAAGAACAATGAAAATATCAGACCATTTTATCTGTCTCCTGAGAAACCTGTAGGTAGGTCAAGAAGCAACAGTTACAACCTTGTATAGAACAATTGAATGGTTCAAGATCGAGAAAGGAGTACAACAGGGCTGTCTTGTTGGCACCCTGTTTGCCTAACCTATACACGGAGCACATAATGAGAAACGCTGGGCTGGATGAGTTACAAGCTGGAATCAAGATAAGCAGGAGAAACATCAGCAACCTCAGAAATGCGGATGATACTCTCTAATGGCAGAAATGAAGAAGAACTAGAGTCTCTTCATGAAGGTGAAGGAGGAGAGTGAAAGGAACATCTTAAGACTAAATATTAAAAAAATAATAATAATAAGATTATGGCATCTGCTCCCTTACTGCACGGCAGATAGCAGGGGAAAATGTGGAAGTAGTGACAGAGTTCCTTTTTGAGGCTCCAAAATCACTATTGATGGTGACTGCAGCCATGAAATCAGAAGACAACTAACTGCCTCTTGGCAAGAAAGTAATGACAAACCTAGACAGTGTGTTGAAAAGCAGAGACATTACTCTGCTGACAAAGGTCTGTAGTATCAATGCTATAGTCTTCCAGTGATCACAGATAGTTGTGAGAGCTGGACCATCAAGAAGAAAGAACGCCAAATAATTGATGCCTTCACTGGAGAAGACTTCTGAAAGTCCCTTGGATAGTGAGGAGATCAAACCAGTCAATCTTAAGACAGATCAGCACTGAATATTTGCTGGAAGGACTGATGCTGAAGCTGAAACTCCAGTATTTTGGTCATCTGATGAGAACAGATGACATATTGGAAAACTCCATAATGCTGGGAAAGGTCAAGGGCAGAAGGAGAAGAGGGCATCAGAGGATGAGATGGCTGAACAGCATCACTGATGCAATGAACATGAACTTGGGCAAACTCTGGGAGATGGTGAAAGATAGGGAGGCCTGGTGTGCTGCAGTCCATGGGGTCAGAGAGACAGGGGCACAACTTTGTAGCTGAACAACCCAAGAACTGCAACACATCAACAAATGAAGTTACACAACCATGGGTGCCATAACAGTTCAAGGCTGACCATCAAAGATTAAAATCGGGGTGATGTCCCAATTCCTGGAAATTTCCACTCCTTCCTCCAAAAGAGTTGGAATAATCCTCCCATTCATTAGCCTGTGAAATTTGTTTTTGTTTCATTACCTAGTTATTTCTGACTCTTTGCAAGCCCATGGACTGCAGCACACCAGACCTCCCTGTCCCTCACTACCTCTAAGAGTTTGCCCAGTTCATGTCCATTGAGTCAGAGATGCCATCCAACCATCTCATCCTTTGTCGTGGCCCTCTTCTTCTCCTGCCTTCAATCTTTCCCAGAATTAGGGTCTTTTCCAATTAGTCAGCTGTTTGCATCAAGTGGCCAAAGTATTGGAGTTTCAGCTTCAGCATCAGTTTTTCCAAAGAGTATTCAGGGTTGATTTTCTTTAAGATTGACTGGTTTGATCTCCTTGAAGTTCAAGGGACTCTCAAGAGTCTTCTCCAGCACCACAATTGGAAAGCATCAAGTTTTCAACACTCTGCCTTCTTTATGGTTCTGCACTCACATCCGTACATGACTAGTGGAAAGACCACATCCTTGACTATATGGGCTTTAGTTTGGCAAAGTGATGTCTCCTTTTTAACACACTGTTTAGGTTTGTCACAATTTTCCTGCCAAGAAACAATTGTCTTCTAATTTCATGGCTGTAGTCACCATCTGCAGTGATTTTAGAGCCAAGAAGTGAAAATCTGTTACTGCTTCCACATTTTCCCCTTCTATATGTCATGAAGTAATGGGACCAGATGCGATCATTTTAGTTTTTTATTATTTAGTTTTAAGGTGGCTTTTTTACTCCTCTCCTTCCCCTTCATCAAGAAGCTCTTTAGTTCCCTTTGCTTTCTGCCATTAGAGTGTTATCATCTGCATATCTGAGGTTGTTGATATTTCTCCTGGAAATCTTGATTCCAGCTTGTAACTCATCCAGCCTGGCATTTTGTATAATGTGCTCTGTGTATAAACAAACAGAGTAACAGTAAACAGCCTTGTAGTACTCCTTTCTCAATCCAGAACCAGTCAGTTGTTCCATACAGAGTTCTAACTGTTGCTTCTTGACCCACATACAGGTTTATCAAAAGAGAGGTAAGATGATCTGGTATTCCCAATCTTAAAGAATTTTCCACAGTTTGTTATGATCCAGATAGTCAAAGGCTTTAATGTAATCAATGAAATGTAGATGTTTTTCTATACTTTCTTACCTTTCTCTGTGATCCACTGAATGTTGGTAATTTGATTTCTGGTTCCTCTGCCTTTTCTGCCCGACTTGAACACCTGGTTCTTGGTTCATGCAATACTGAAGCCTAGATTGGAGGATTTTGAGTACAACCTTAGTAGCATGGGAAATGAGCTCAGTTGTCCAGTGGTTTGAACATTCTTTAGTACTGTCCTTCTTGGGAATTGGGATGAGGATTGAACTTTTCCAGTCCTGTGGCCCCTGCTGTGTTTTCCAAATTTGCCGGCTTATTGAGGGCAGCACTTTACAGCATCTTTTTTTTTTTTTTTAAGATTTTAAATAGCTTTGCTGGAATTCCATCACTTCCACTACCTTTTTTGGCAGCAGTGCTTCCTAAGGCCCACTTGACTTCAGACTCCAGAATGTCTGGCTCTGAGTGAGAGCCTACACCATCGTGGTTATCCAGGACATTAAGACCTTTGTGTACAGTTCTTCTGTGTATGAAATTACCCAGCCCATAATAGCTAACCACGCCACAATTTGAGACTGCACTGGCCTTCCATGACGGCCCACACCCTTGTCTGTGAAGCTTACTTCTCCTAAGGGCACTCTTTCTTCTGAGATGGCCCACACATTTATCTGTAGGATGTGTTTCTCTCTAAATACATCCACTTCTTACCTATCACTTTGTCTCTCAATGAATTCATCTGCAATAAGACATCAAGTATCTGAGTTAATTAGGCCTTGAAATCAGGTGTGTGACCTCAGTTGGAAGACTGTTGTTTTGGCGAAGTTTGAGTCCCAGCCACATTGGATTAGCAGAAAAGGCAATGGCAACCCACTCCAGTACTCTTGCCTGGATAATCCCATGGATGGAGGAGCCTGGTAGGCTGCAGTCCATGGGGTCGCTAAGCATTGGACAAGACTGAGAGACTTCACTTTCAATTTTCACTTTCATGCATTGGAGAAGGAAATGGCAACCCACTCCAGTGTTCTTGCCTGGAGAATCCCAAAGATGGGAAGACTGGCGGGCTGCCATCTATGGGGTCACACAGAGTCGGACACGATTAAAGCAATTTAGCAACAGCAGAAGCAGCACATGGATTAGATTCATAAGCAGGTGAGTCCTCGCACATGGATTCAGGTTTCAGTCTGAGGTGATGTTCAGAACTGAGTGGTGACTGTTCATTTCAGCCGGTTAGTCAATTCAGTCACTCAGTTGTGTCTGACTCTTTGCGACCCCATGGACTGCAGCATACCAGGCCTCCCTGTCTATCACCAATTCCCAGAGTTTACTCAAACTCATGTCCATTGAGTTGGTGTTGCCATCCAACCATCTTATCCTC